>NW_026639022.1:0-440 GCF_028554395.1 Pezoporus wallicus | reverse complement strand
TAAGCTTTTCTTACCTATTTCTAAACTGTCTTGAGCTATATCGAACCCTTTTTTTTTGCACAATACTGACTCTTTTTAAGCAGTTTTGGCCATTCCCAAACCCTTTCTGTCCAGGTCTTACCAATTTCTTTCTATTTCTAACCTTATTTTGCCCTTTCCTCACTTGATTTAAACCATTTTTGGCCCTTTCTAACCCATTTTAAGTCTTTTTTGGCTCTTTCTAAACAATTGCTGGTCATTCTTATCTTATTTTTGCCTATTTCTTGCCCATTTGAAGCCATTTTTGGCAATTTCTGAACTATTTATGGAAGTTTCTAACCTGGTTTAAGCTTTTCTTACCTATTTCTAAACTGGCTTGAGCTATATCTAACCCTTTTTTTTTGTGCAATGCTGACTCTTTTTAAGACATTTTGGCCATTTTCAAACCATTTTTCAACATT
>NW_026639021.1:0-444 GCF_028554395.1 Pezoporus wallicus | reverse complement strand
CAATCCCTTTTACATTGGTGCCTCCATCGTTGCTTTCACTGCTCACTTTCATACAGGAAAAGCATTTGAATGGAATCAGTCCAGAGGCTGCTCTCTGCTGCGCAGCAACACAGTCAGCACAGAATGAACAGTGGCATCTGCTCACACGGCAGAAGGAGCAGCAGGGAAAGCTAGTGCTCTGCTTCTTCAGCACACAAGCAGCTTTGCAACGGGGTCACCATCATTTCAGTCTCTCCTCGGTTTCATACCTAAAAGTCCATTTGAATCCAAATTCTCAAGCGGTCTCAGCTGCCCAGCAGCACAGTGAGTACAGCACGAACGTTTGGCATCTGCTCCCACAGCAGAAGAGCAAGGATTGAAAGCTGGTGCTGGACCTGTTCAGCACACAATCCCCTTTACATTGGTGCATCCATCGTTGCTTTCACTGCTAACACTCGTACAGGA
>NW_026639020.1:0-442 GCF_028554395.1 Pezoporus wallicus | reverse complement strand
ACGCCTCAGGCATCGCACCGCGATGGGAACCCCGCCGTGCAGCTCGAACAGCAGCTCACCGCGGGGAAGGCTGCTCAGCCACCTTTCTCCTCCCACAGGAACACAGGGATTGCTCTGCTCTGCCTGGGACTGAGGAGAAAGCACTGGCAGAGCCTCCCTGCTCTCTTGGTACCCACCCCTTGACATTTCAGCCCTGGACAAGTCTCACATCTGTCCTCACACCCCACATCCAGCCCAGGAGGAGGAGAAGCTACAGCAAAGCGAGGTAGCCTGGCAGCGCTGGGTTAATGCGTGGACTCAATCTTAAAGGTCTTTTCCACCTAAACTGTTCTGTAACTCTTACAGCAAGCCTGGACCATCTAGGACTTGAAAAGGGAATGGACTAGAAACAGAAAGCAAAACTGCTCAGTGTCTTTTCTTGTCTGATGAGGAAAGATCCAGA
>NW_026639019.1:0-445 GCF_028554395.1 Pezoporus wallicus | reverse complement strand
AGAGCCTGCTCTGCTGCGCAGCAACACAGTCAGCACAGAATGAACAGTGGCATCTGCTCACACAGCAGAAGGACCAGCAGGGAAAGCTAGTGCTGTGTCTCTTCAGCACACAAGCAGCTTTGCAACGGGGTCACCATCATTGCAGTCTCTCCTCGGTTTCATACCTAAAAGTCCATTTGAATCCAAATTCTCAGGTGGTCTCTCTCAGCTGCCCAGCAGCACAGTGAGTACAGCACGAACGTTTGGCATCTGCTCCCACAGCAGAAGAGCCAGGATTGAAAGCTGGTGCTGGACCTGTTCAGCACACAATCACCTTTACATTGGTGCCTCCGTCGTTGCTTTCACTGCTAACACTCATACAGGAAAAGCATTTGAATGGAATCAGTCCAGAGCCTGCTCTCTGCTGGCAGCAACACAGTCAGCACAGAATGAACAGTGGATTCTG
>NW_026639018.1:0-448 GCF_028554395.1 Pezoporus wallicus | reverse complement strand
GCTGTTTTGGGGCTCTGACTCTGTATTGCTTAGGAGAAGCAGGACAAGGTGGTTTTGGGGGATTTTGGGTGTTTTGGGCTGTTTTTGCAGGTTGTTTTGGGGAAGCTCTTTTGACCCTGTATCCCATAGTTTTTTGTTGGTGGGGTTGTGGGCTGTTTTGGATGTTTTGGGTTGGTTTTGGCCTGGTTTGGGGTCTGACCCTGTATCCCAGAGGAGAAGCCTCACAAGTTGGTTTTGGGGTGGTTTGGGGGTCGTTTGGTGGTGTTTTGTGGCTGATTTTTCTGTTTTTGTCCTGTTTTGGGTCTGTTTTGAGGCTCTGACCCTGTATCCCATAAGAGAGGCAGGACAGGGTGGTTTTGAGGTTGGCTTGGGCTGTTTTTGGGGTGTTTTTGGGTGTTTTGGTGTGTTCTTTTCCTCTTTTTGGCCTGTTTTGTGTCTGTTTTGGGGC
>NW_026639017.1:0-4456 GCF_028554395.1 Pezoporus wallicus | reverse complement strand
AAGGAATATGGGGATGAGGAGGGATGAGTCCCAATGTGGGGCTCATCCCCCCCCCCCAGTGCACCATCCCTATGTGCTACAGGGACCTTGTGTCCCCTATGGGACCCCCCCCGTGTGTGTCCCTCCATGGGATACCCCCTGTGCCCCCTCTCCATGATCCCCCCCGGGACCCCCATGGGGACACCCCCATGTCCCCCCTCCCCACATCCCCATAGCCCCCCCCATATCCCCCTCCCCATGTTCTCCCCCCCCCCCCCGGGACACCCCCATTTTCTGGTTGATGCAATGATGGGGGGGGGACACACACACGACACCGAGCTCAGGTTTGGGTGTAGCTGCCCCCCCCCCCCCCCCCCCCATTTATGGGGCTCATTCACATCCCCTGCCCCCCACCACCCGCCCCATCGCCATGTCCCACCTCTCCCCCCCGGGTGCTGCAGTGATGGGGGGGTGCCCAATTGTTCCCCCCCCCCCCCGGTTTTGGGGCTCACCCCCATGCTTTGCCCCCCCCCCCATCCCCATGCAGACCCTCCCCTAAGCCCCCGATGCCGGTTGATGATGGGGGGGGGGGGAGGTTGCATGTGCGAGGCGTGTGCGCACGCGTGTCCATACGAGCACATACATGTAACATGCGATGACGCGGCGTCACGACACACGGAAAGGGGGGGGGGATGTTGCGGGGTGACACACGCACCCCCCCATAGAACACACGCGAACACGCGTGTGCACCCCACAAACCCCCCCCCCCCCATCTCACTGCACCCAACCCCCCCCCAACCCCTTTTCACACGCCCAAAACCCCATTTGGGAATGGGGGGGGGGACGGGACACCCCTTCCAACCCCCCCTCCCCCCACCCCCCAATCGGGACCAATAACGGGGTTCGGGGGGGTCAAGCGCTATTTACCGGCTCCGGGGGGGTCTCTGCAGATCCGGGGTCTCTCCCTTCACCCCCCCACTTCTTCCAAGCTGGGGGGGGGGGGGGGGGGGGGGGGGATTCGATGCGCAGTGCGGATGGGGATGGGGGGGTCGCGATAGGGGGGGGTATCGCGATAAAGGGGGGGGATCCCGATAAAGGGGGGGTCCCGGCCCTCGCCGCCGTCTCGCCCTTCAGCACCCTGGACAGCGGCGGCGCCGCCCCCTTTATACGCGCGGGGCCCCACGTGGGGGGTCGCCATTGACGTCAATGGCCCATTCATAAAATCCGGCCGGGCCTGGGAAAAAAAAGGGGGGGGGGGTTCGCGCATGCTCAGAGCGCCCCGCGCGGGGAGCTGCCGCGGGATGAATGAATGAGGGGGGATGAATGAATAGGGGGGGGGCGTTACACACACACACCCCCGTGCCCTATAGAGCCCCTGTGCTTACATAGAGCCCTATGCACCCCCCATGCCCATATACAGCCACCTACACACCCATAGACCCCTATACACCCCCTGCACACACATAGACCCCTATACACCCCCTATACCCCCCTAGGCCCCTATACATCCCCTATACACCCATAGACCCCTATACGCCCCCTAAACACACATAGACCCCTATACGCCCCCTATACACACATAGACCCCTATACACCCCCTATACCCAAATAGACTCCTATGCACCCGCTATACCCCCCTAGATCCCTATACACCCCCTATACACACATAGACCCCTATACACCCCCTATATGCGCATAGACCCCTATACGCCCCTATACACACTTAGACCCCTATACGCCCCCTATACACACATAGACCCCTATACACCCCCTATACACACATAGACCCCTATACATCCCCTATACACCCATAGACCCCTATACGCCCCCTAAACACACATAGACCCCTATACACCCCCTATACACACATAGACCGCTATACACCCCCTCTACACACATAGTCCCCTATACACCCCATATACACACAGTCCCCGATACACCCCCTATACACACACAGACCCCTATACACCCCCTATACACACATAGTCCCCTATACACCCCATATACACACAGTCCCCTATACACCCCCTATACACACATAGACCCCTATACGCCCCCTACACACGCATAGACCCCTCTACACCCCCTACATACACATATACCCCCCCATATAACCCCCATATCTCTATACACACCCCGTACCCCCCCACACTCCTATACACACCCCCTATACACCCTCTCCCATACACACCCCCTCCATCCCCCCATAGTACCCCTCTTCACCCCCCTACACAATCCATACAGGCCCCATCGCACTGCACGCGCCCTATAGACACCCCCAAGGTCACCCTTGTGCACGTGTATCTATGGGGAGGGCGCACGTATGTGTCTATACGTGCCCCTATGCGTGTGCACGTATGTGCCTGTGTGTGTCTATACACACGCGTGTCTGCCTATAGGAGGGTACCGTCACATGCACACGCGTGTACACGTGTGGACGCGTGTTCCTATGGGGGGGGGAGCGCACATACACACGCGTGAGCGTCCCCTCAGCCTGCCTATATGTGCATCCCCACATGCCCCTACACCCATGCACCTATAGGTCTCTCCAGCCCCCCCACCGCCCCTATAGGTCTCCCTATAGGTGCTCCCCCCCCCCGCCAGCACTGCGGGAGGAGGTGACTCACCAATGCAGCTGTACTGGGGGGGGGGTGAGTGTGTAGGTGATGGGGGGGGGGCCTTATAGAGCTCCGACGCCTCCCCCACCTATAGAGGGGGGGGGCGGGATGAGTCACTAATTGCTGCAGCTGCCTCAGCAACGGGGGGAGTATGGGGGGGTATAGGGAGAAAGGGGGTGGATGGGGTGGGAAGGTGAATGGGGTATATAGGGAAGAAGGGGGTGTATAGGGGTGGGAAGGTGAATGGGGTATATAGGGAACAAGGGGGTGTATAGGGGTGGGAAGGTGAATGGGGTATATAGGGAACAAGGGGGTGTATAGGGGTGGGAAGGTGAATGGGGTATATAGGGAACAAGGGGGTGTATAGAGGTGGGAAGGTGAATGGGGTATATAGGGAACAAGGGGGTGTATAGGGGTGGGAAGGTGAATGGGGTATATAGGGAATAAGGGGGTGTATAGAGGTGGGAAGGTGAATGGGGTATATAGGGAACAAGGGGGTAAGGGGGAGTATAGAGGTGGGAAGGTGAATGGGGTATATAGGGAAAAGGGGGTGTATAAGGGGGGGTGGGAAAAGGGGGTGTATAGGGGTGGGGTATATAGGGAACAGGGGGGTGTATAGGGGTGGGAAGGTGAATGGGGTATATAGGGAGAAAGGGGGTGTATAGGGGTGGGAAGGTGAATGGGGTATATAGGGAGAAAAGGGGTGTATAGGGGTGGGAAGGTGAATGGGGTATATAGGGAACAAGGGGGTGTATAGGGGTGGGAAGGTGAATGGGGTATATAGGGAATAAGGGGGTGTATAGAGGTGGGAAGGTGAATGGGGTATATAGGGAGCAGGGGGGTGTATAGGGGTGGGAAGGTGAATGGGGTATATAGGGAATAAGGGGGTGTACGGGGGTGGGAAGGTGAATGGGGTATATAGGGAGAAAGGGGGTGTATAGGGGGTGGGAAGTTGAGTGGGGTATATAGGGAACAGGGGGGTGTATAGGGGTGGGAAGGTGAATGGGGTATATAGGGAACAAGGGGGTGTATAGGGGTGGGAAGGTGAATGGGGTATATAGGGAACAAGGGGGTGTATAGGGGGTGGGAAGGGAACAGGGGGTGTATAGGGGGTGGGAAGGTGGGGTATATAGGGAACAGGGGGTGTATAGGGGTGGGAAGGAGAATGGGGTATATAGGGAACAAGGGGGTGTATAGGGGTGGGAAGGTGAATGGGGTAAATAGGGACCACGGGGGTGGATAGGGGTGGGAAGGTGAATGGGGTATATAGGGAATAAGGGGGTGTATAGGGGTGGGAAGGTGAATGGGGTATATAGGGAACAAGGGGGTGTATAGGGGGTGGGAAGGTGAATGGGGTATATAGGGAATAAGGGGGTGTATTGGGGTGGGAAGGTGAATGGGGTATATAGGGAACAGGGAGGTGTATAGGGGTGGGAAGGTGAATGGGGTATATAGGGAATAAGGGGGGTGTATAGGGGTGGGAAGGGGGTGTATAGGGGTGGGAAGGTGAATGGGGTATATAGGGAGCAGGGGGGTGTATAGGGGTGGGAAGGTGAATGGGGTATATAGGGAACAGGGAGGTGTATAGGGGTGGGAAGGTGAATGGGGTATATAGGGAGAAAGGGGGTGTATAGGGGTGGGAAGGTGAATGGGGTATATAGGGAACAGGGGGGTGTATAGGGATGTGAAGGTGAATGGGGTATATAGGGAGCAGGGGGGTGTATAGGGGTGGGAAGGTGAATGGGGTATATAGGGAGAAAGGGGGGTGTATAGGGGTGGGAGCAGGGGGGTGTATAGGGGTGGGAAGGTGAATGGGGTATATAGGGAGAAAGGGGGTGTATGGGGGGTGGGAAGGTGAA
>NW_026639016.1:0-443 GCF_028554395.1 Pezoporus wallicus | reverse complement strand
GAACTTATGGCTTCTGCTCCGAGATCCGAAGAGCCAGGAGGGAAAGCATGTGCTGGGCATCTTCAGCACACAGTCAGCTTTGCAACGGTGTCACCATCATTGCTGTCGCTCCTCGCTTTCATACCTAAAGGTCCATTTGAATGCACCCTCTTCGGAGCTTGCTCTCGGCTGCCCAGCAGCACAGTGAGTAGAGCAGGAACGGTTGTCGTCTGCTCCCACAGTCGAAGAGCCAGGAGGGAAAGCATGTGCTGGGCATCTTCAGCACACAGTCAGCTTTGCAACGGTGTCACCATCATTGCTGTCGCTCCTCGGTTTCATACTTAAAAGTCCATTTGAGTGCAACCTCTCCGAAGCTTGTTCTCGGCTGCCCAGAGGCAGAACGATTAGTGCACGAACGTCTGGCTTCTGCTCCCAGATCCGACGAGCCAGGAGGGAAAGCATGT
>NW_026639015.1:0-4505 GCF_028554395.1 Pezoporus wallicus | reverse complement strand
CCGGGGATCAGGTCCCGGCGGGACAGCACCGGGGATCCAGGTCCCAGCACCGGGGGGGGGAGCTCAGCACCGGGGATCAGGTCCCGAGCGGGACAGGGGGAGCTCAGCACCGGGGATCAGGTCCTGAGCGGGAAAGGGGGAGCTCAGCACCGGGGATCGGGACAGGGGGAGCTCAGCACCAGGGATCAGGTCCTGAGCGGGACAGGGGGAGCTCAGCACCGGGGATCGGGACAGGGGGAGCTCAGCACCAGGGATCAGGTCCTGAGCGGGACAGGGGGAGCTCAGCACCGGGGATCAGGTCCTGAGCGGGACAGGGGGAGCTCAGCCCCGGGGATCGGGACAGGGGGAGCTCAGCACCAGGGATCAGGTCCTGAGCGGGACAGGGGGAGCTCAGCCCCGGGGATCAGGTCCCGAGCGGGACAGGGGGAGCTCAGCACCGGGGCTCAGGTCCTGAGCGGGACAGGGGGAGCTCAGCACCGGGGATCAGGTCCCGAGCGGGACAGGGGGAGCTCAGCCCCGGGGCTCAGCTCGCAGGGAGGAGGCAGGGACGCTCCCGGCTGGGGCAGGCCCTGCCCCACAGCTTGCCCATGGTGGGGCGCGTCGGAGCCAGAGCGGGGGCAGAAGTGGGGGCGCCGCGGGGAGGAGCCAGGGGGGCTTCTCCTGCCCGGAGCTCCGGGAGGCCTGGCCCGGGGAGGTGGGGACCGGGCGGCGGCAGGGCTGGAGCGGGACATCTCCTGAGGGTCCCTGCCCCGTCCCATCCTGTCCCCATCCCATCTCATCCCATCCCATCCAATCCCTTCCCATCTCATCCCAACTCGTCTCATCCCATCCCATCGCTTTCCATCTCATCCCATCCCCAACCCCTCCCATCCCACCCCATCCCATCCCTTCCCATCCAACCCCATCTCATCCCATCCCATCCTTTTCCATCTCATCCCATCCCCAAGCCCTCCCATGCCCATCCCGCCCCATCTCATCCCATCCCTTCCCATCCATCCCATCCAACACCATCCCATCCCTTCCCACCCCACCCCATCCCCTCCCCACCCCATCTCCACCCCATCCCCCCACCCACCCCATCCCCACCCCATCCCCACCCCACCCCATCCCCACCCCATCCCCACCCCATGCCCACCCCTCCCCATCCCCTCCCCATCCCCTCCCATCAACACCCCCTCCCCCAACATCCCCATTCCCATCCCCACCCCCCCACCCCTCCCCATCCCCTCCCCCCATCCCCTCCCCCCCGCTGCCCTCCCTGCCCCCATTTCCGCGCTGTTTTCCCTCACGGCCCCGCACGCCCTGGACCTCTGGATGAAGCTGAGCCGGGCGGAGCCGGGCGGCGCGGAGCAGCGCAGCGACAGCGCCCCGGAGGTGGGTGAGGCCCCCCCGCGCCCCCCGGCCGCGCCCCGCACCCGGCCCCTCTGACGCTGTGCCCGCAGGCGCCGCGGCTGCTGGCGCTGGTGCCGCCGGTGCTCGTGTGCCACGCGGCGGGGCTGGCGCTCTACTCCCTGCCCGTGCTGGGCCAGAGCGTGGCCACGCAGCACTTCCCGGTGTCCGAGGCCGAGGCCGTGGTGCTCACCCTCATCGCCATCTACGTGGCGGGCATGGCCCTGCCCCACAGCACCCACAGGTGAGCTCCGGCCCTGCCACACAGCACCCACAGCACCCACAGCACCCACAGGTGAGCTCCGGACCCTGCCCCACAGCACCCACAGGTGAGCCCCGGCCCTGCCACACAGCACCCACAGCACCCACAGCACCCACAGGTGAGCCCCGGCCCTGCCCCACAGCACCCACAGCACCCACAGGTGAGCTCCGGACCCTGCCCCACAGCACCCACAGCACCCACAGCACCCACAGGTGAGCCCCGGCCCTGCCCCACAGCACCCACAGCACCCACAGGTGAGCCCCGGGCCTGCCCTGCCCCACAGCACCCACAGGTGAGCTCCGGACCCTGCCCTGCCCCACAGCACCCACAGCACCCACAGGTGAGCCCCGGCCCTGCCCTGCCCCACAGCACCCACAGCACCCACAGGTGAGCCCCGGCCCTGCCCTGCCCCACAGCACCCACAGCACCCACAGCACCCACAGGTGAGCCCCGGCCCTGCCCTGCCCCACAGCACCCACAGGTGAGCTCCGGACCCTGCCCCACAGCACCCACAGCACCCACAGGTGAGCTCCGGACCCTGCCCCACCGCACCCACAGCACCCACAGCACCCACAGGTGAGCCCCGGCCCTGCCCCACAGCACCCACAGCACCCACAGGTGAGCCCCGGCCCTGCCCTGCCCCACAGCACCCACAGGTGAGCTCCGGACCCTGCCCCACAGCACCCACAGCACCCACAGCACCCACAGGTGAGCCCCGGCCCTGCCCCACAGCACCCACAGCACCCACAGGTGAGCTCCGGCCCTGCCCTGCCCCACAGCACCCACAGGTGAGCCCCGGCCCTGCCCCACAGCACCCACAGCACCCACAGGTGAGCTCCGGACCCTGCCCCACAGCACCCACAGCACCCACAGCACCCACAGGTGAGCCCCGGCCCTGCCCCACAGCACCCACAGCACCCACAGGTGAGCTCCAGGCCTGCCCCACAGCACCCACAGGTGAGCCCCGGGCCTGCCCTGCCCCACAGCACCCACAGGTGAGCTCCGGACCCTGCCCCACAGCACCCACAGCACCCACAGCACCCACAGGTGAGCCCCGGCCCTGCCCTGCCCCACAGCACCCACAGGTGAGCTCCGGACCCTGCCCCACAGCACCCACAGGTGAGCCCCGGCCCTGCCCTGCCCCACAGCACCCACAGGTGAGCCCCGAGCTCTGCCCCACAGCACCCACAGGTGAGCTCCGGACCCTGCCCCACAGCACCCACAGGTGAGCTCCGGCCCTGCCCTGCCCCACAGCACCCACAGGTGAGCCCCGGCCCTGCCCTGCCCCACAGCACCCACAGGTGAGCCCCGAGCTCTGCCCCACAGCACCCACAGGTGAGCCCCGGGCCTGCCCCACAGCACCCACAGGTGAGCCCCGAGCCCTGCCCCACAGCACCCACAGGTGAGCCCCGGCCCTGCCCTGCCCCACAGCACCCACAGGTGAGCCCCGGCCCTGCCCTGCCCCACAGCACCCACAGATGAGCCCTGGCCCTGCCCTGCCCCACAGCACCCACAGGTGAGCCCCGGGCCTGCCCCACAGCACCCACAGCACCCACAGGTGAGCCCCGGCCCTGCCCTGCCCCACAGCACCCACAGCACCCACAGGTGAGCCCCGGGCCTGCCCCACAGCACCCACAGGTGAGCCCCTGCCCTGCCCCACAGCACCCACAGGTGAGCCCCGGCCCTGCCCTGCCCCACAGCACCCACAGCACCCACAGGTGAGCCCCGAGCTCTGCCCCACAGCACCCACAGGTGAGCCCCGGGCCTGCCCCACAGCACCCACAGCACCCACAGGTGAGCCCCTGGCAGGGTGCTGGGTGCCCCCATTGACTTCTGTTCCCCCGCAGGGTGCTGGGTGCCCCCATTGACTCCCGCAGGGTGCTGGGTGCCCCCATTGACCACCGTTCCCCGCAGGGTGCTGGGTGCCCCCATTGACCCCCGTTCCCCGCAGGGTGCTGGGTGCCCCCATTGACCGCCGTTCCCCGCAGGGTGCTGGGTGCTGGGTGCCCCCATTGACCGCCGTTCCCCGCAGGGTGCTGGGTGCCCCCATTGACCCCCGTTCCCCGCAGGGTGCTGGGTGCCCCCATTGACCCCCGTTCCCCGCAGGGTGCTGGGTGCCCCCATTGACCGCCGTTCCCCGCAGGGTGCTGGGTGCCCCCATTGACCCCCGTTCCCCGCAGGGTGCTGGGTGCCCCCATTGACCCCCGTTCCCCGCAGGGTGCTGGGTGCCCCCATTGACCCCCGTTCCCCGCAGGGTGCTGGGTGCCCCCATTGACCCCCGTTCCCCGCAGGGTGCTGGGTGCTGGGTGCCCCCATTGACCGCCGTTCCCCGCAGGGTGCTGGGTGCCCCCATTGACCCCCGTTCCCCGCAGGGTGCTGGGTGCCCCCATTGACCCCCGTTCCCCGCAGGGTGCTGGGTGCCCCCATTGACCGCCGTTCCCCGCAGGGTGCTGGGTGCCCCCGGCTCGGCGGCGGCGGCGCGGGGCTGGATGCTGCTGAAGCTCCTGGCACTGCTCTACCTGGCGGCTCAGCTCACGGCGCTGGCGCTGCTCAACTTCTCCCTCGGCTTCCTCCTGGCAGTGACCATGGTGCCGGCGGCCGCGGCCACGGCCCCCACCGGGCCCCGGTCAGCACCGCGCCGGGGGGCAAGGGGCTGCAGGGGGCATTGGGTGCTGGGTCCCTGCAGGGTGATACCATGGGTCACTGGGTGCCATTGGGGTCACTGGGTGCTGGGTCCCTGCAGGGTGACACTGGGGGTCAGTGGGTGCCATTGGGGTCACTGGGTGCTGGGTCCCTGCAGGGTGACACCGGGGGTCAGTGGGTGCCATTGGGGTCACTGGGTGCTGGGTCCCTG
>NW_026639014.1:0-43789 GCF_028554395.1 Pezoporus wallicus | reverse complement strand
AAGTACAAATTGGGAAAACAAATAGGAATGCATAAATTTTTATGCATGCCAAATTCTCTAAAATCTTTATTAGGGCGAAAAGCAACATTTAAAGAAGGCAAAATGGAATTTAGAGTTAAAACCAATCAATTAATTGCAGTTTTGAGTTTATCTTTAATTCAGCAGAGAAGCAAAAAGAAGGACCTCCCTGAAATAGAAGAAATCCTTAATTAGGTATATGTGGGAGTATGGGCATCTGAAGTTCCAGGTAAGGCAAAAAAATGCTTTGCCTGTTAAAGTGGAAATAAAAAAGGGGGGCCTGCCCAATTAGAATAAAACAATATCCCTTAAAATTAGAAGATCAAAGGGAATGAAAAAAAAAATCATTGATAAATTTTAAAATTTAGATTATTAATTGAATGTGAATTGGAATATAATACTCGTATCTGGACAGTAAAGAAATATGATGGGAAAAGTTGCAGATTGGTTTACGATCTCAGGGTAATCAACAAAATTGCAGAGGATATTTGTCCAGTAGTAGCTAATTTGTATGATTTATTGACTAAATTGAATAATAATCAGAAACGGTTTGCCGTCCTGGATTTAAAGGACACTTTCTTTTGCTTACCATTGGCCAAAGAAAGCCAAAATTATTTGCTTTCGAATGAGAAAACCCTGACGCAGGAAGAAAAACTCAATTAACTTGGACAGTATTACCACAGGGGTTTAAAAACAGTCCAGCGATTTTGGGAAATCAGTTAGCACGAGAATTAGAATTATGAAATCCACCTGCTCAGACGTGGACTCTGTTACAATATGTGGATGACCTGTTAAATGCTACAGAAACAAAGGAAGAATGTGTCCAGTGAATGGTGGGATTATTGAATTTCTGGGACTGAATGGTTATCAGGTATCCAGACAAAAGGCCCAACTAATCCAAACCCAAGTTTTCCACCTAGGATATGAAATAACAGGAGGACAGAGAGAACTTGGAACTGCCAGAAAAGAAGCCATTTGCCAGACTCCACGACCGTCGACTGTCAAGGACCTCCGGACATTCCTGGGAATGACAGGATGGTGCAGACTTTGGATCCATGATTATGGTGTTCTGGAACAATCGACAGAACCACTAACGCAAGACTGCTTGGCCAACATAGAGACTGTATATTCGAGCTGACCAGATTTGAAAGAAAAACCTCTGGAAGATGCTGATTCTTGGTTTACTGATGGTAGTAGCTTCATGAAAAATGGTAAACGAAAGGCAGGATATGCCATTACCACCACTTCACAGGTAATAGAAGCTAAACCTTTACCTGTGAACACCTCGGCCCAGAAGGCAGAAATAATAGCATTAACGAGAGCCCTGGAATTGGCTAAAGATAAAAGAATAAATATTAGGACTGATTCTAAATACGCATCTGGTGTGGTACATGCACATGGTGCTATGTGGAAAGAACGAGGACTTTTGAACACACAAGGGAAACAGATTAAACATGCTACAGAAATTCTACGATTACTGGAAGCTGTTCAGCTACCTGAAGAAGTAGCTATTATGTACTGTAAAGGACATCAACAAGGTGACTCTGATCAGGAAACTGGAAATAATTTGGCTGATTTTGAAGCCAAACGAGCAGCTGAACAATCTCAAATCGTGTCCTTAATCCCTGACGGCAAACTAGCAATGGAAAAATCTAAACCTAGGTATTCAAAAGAGGATAGGAAACTGATTGAGGATCTAAAGGGACAGGAAAATAAAGAGGATTGGGCTCAAATACCTGATGGGCGAATTGTAATCCCCTATAACCAACTCTGGAAGTTAGTTCAGGAAGAACATAATAAAAATCATTGGGGTAGCAACTCTTTGTATAAATATTTAGACAAACAAATTGTAGGAAGGAATCTATACACGACAGTTCAATTTGTGACAAAACAATGTCAGTTATGTCTTAAGAATAATCCTAAAACTGAAAATAGAAATCAAATCGGGAAAATTGGGAGAGAAAGTTTTCCGGGACAGCAGTGGCAAACAGACTTTTCTGAATTACCAAGAAAAGGGGTTTATCGATATTTGTTGGTGTTAACTGATACTTTTTCAGGCTGGCCAGAAGCATTCCCTTGTAGGATAAATAATGCAAGACAGGTGATTAAAACATTATTAAATGAAATAATACCTCATTTTGGAGTACCAGCGGCAATTTCTTCCGACCAGGGTTCACACTTTAGTGCAAAATTGTCACAAGAAATTAGCAAAAAATTAGAAATTGATTGGCAACTCCATGTTTCATATAGGCCTCAGGCCAGTGGGCAAGTACGAAAGATGAACCATCTGATTAAACAACTAATTAGTAAAATATTTCAGGAAACGAATTTCTATTGGTACCAGGCGTTACCACTGACTCTATTAAGAATTTGAACTAAACCTTGGTCAAAAGAACAGGTCAGTCCATTTGAGATTTTGTATGGAAGACCATATCAGTCCCGGTTTAAAGGAGAAAGTCTTCAGGAACTGCGAGAAAGCTACCTTCGAGAGTTTCTGATCAATCTGGGAAAACAATTGGAGGAGATAAATAAGAGAATAGTCGGGACAAGAGCAAGAGGTTTGGATTATCCGATTCACCCTTTCAGATCTGGAGACTGGGTTTATGTTAAGAACTTTTCAGGAGATCCTCTACAGGAGAAGTGGAGCGGACCGTACCAGGTATTACTGACCGCCTTTACAACAGTGAAGATAAAGGAACAACCTGCTTGGATATATTATTCAAAAATTAAGAAAGCACCAGAGCCAGAGAAGACATGGCGGATTGGACCTTCAAGACCCTTACGTATGAAATTGCGTCAGTCATAATTTGGACTCATATGATAACTGGCGCACAAGCTTGGGACCAGAATTTACACCTGAAATTAGTGCAGAATGTTACTAAGGTTTTTAACCGTAGTGATTGTTGGGTGTGTGCACAGTTGCCTAAATCAGGAGAAAGCCTGGATCTCCCATTAATTGGAGTTCCAATTCCTAACACTGTCTCATGGACAAATTTGTGGGTGAACACTAGCAATCTATTCAAAGGAAAGGTTAAAATTTGGAATAGATAATCCTAATCCAGGTAATAAATATTACACCTGTGTACAAAGATGTATTACACCAGGAACCAGGGTAGGAAATCTTGCTTAAATGCCACGGATGTAGGTCACCATTCAAATTGCAATCATACTATTAACACAGATGGTATCGTAGTTCAGTGATGGCCCGTTCCTAAAGGGAAAGGATGGTATTGGTTATGTGGAGAAAATGCTTATAAGACTCTACCCCCCAACTGGAAGGGGGCATCCACCTTAGGTGCTGTAATACCCAATTTTAACCAGCCTCTCTAAAGTGGTTTTACAAAACCGAATGGCTCTAGACCTGTTATTGGCATCACAAGGAGGGGTTTGAGCCATAATCAATGAAAGCTGTTGTTCCTATATAGACCGAAATAGAAGAATCGAAACAGATCTGGAGGAAATTTGGAAACAAACTAAGATATTTCATGAAATGGCCATGGGTGACATCTCCTGGGGTTTGAAGAAATATGGAAAAAGTTAACTTCATGTTTACCCAATCTCTCCTGGTTGAGGCAACTGGTTGCAGGAATATTGATGTTAATTATTGTAATATTGTTTACTTGTGGTATGATACAATTTTCCCTCTAGTGTTGTAAACGATCTATGATTGGAAAAGGAATGAAATTAAGCACCAAGGAAAAATGGGAAATTATTTCAAAAAGAATTTTGATGGCGATGGTAATATACAAAATGTTGCAAAAGAAGTTGCAAAAGGACAGAAAAAGGGGGGAATTTGAGACAAGGGGGCACAAAATCACAAAATGGAATATAGAAACCTTTAGAATTAGTTTTAAGTAATGTTAAGTTTGATGGCTTTGTAACAGTAGCAATGGAAAATTACTGAGGTGCATGATACATAGAGAAAAAAAGAGTACAGCTAGAGAACATACTGAGAATTCTCACAAGATAAATCGTTATATTTGTGACATAGTTTAAGAAAAACAGTCTAGAAGAACAGGACACAGGGATAAGGAGTATCTGGGAACCGCAGGTGTCCAGGATGGGCTACAGTTAAACTAACTGATAAGTAGGAGGATAGGAGGATTATTATGTCTCTGGTGCTAACGAACCAATTAAACTGGTATGAGCATCTACTGCCCATGCTTCAAAGGCTGCCAGAAGTGATGAAGATTGTTGGAAAAAGTAAAGGACCCTCAGAGACCACCACCACAATTCTGTATGCATGCAGGGAACTTTCTGGAAAATTATGTAGCCTCATGAATATGTATGTACACCCAGTGGCTATAAAAGGACGGCTTGTGTGGCAATTGAGAGACACACGTTAGGAGGAGCTATCCCCCGTGTCTCCTGGCGCCGCAATAAAGAATACCTGCTTGTCAGCTTGAAAACTTTGTTGGCAAGTTTGTTCCTGGAGTTTTCTCTGAATCACATACCATAGAATGTCATGGTCAGCATTTGGGTGGAAGGGGCCAATCACCACTTGGAGACAGGTCGGGTACCTGTCAGCAGGTGGTGAGCAGCTGTATTGGCACAGCCCTATTAGATACAGAATCCATCGCATCAGGCACACCCTTAGAAATTCAAACTGTTCCCTGTTCTTAAAAGTATCTATTCCTGTTACACAGGGAATTGCAAACTCTGTAACAATTCAGATAATTGTAATGTACATAGCACATCATGACTGAGTTGAGGGGAAATTTGGTTTTACAGGGAAGTTAAAAGCTTATAAAATCCAGTGGCAAGAGGGTGCTGAACAACCATATGGTACGTCATAGAATCATAGAATAATTAGGGTTGAAAAGGACCTTAAGATCATCTAGTTCCAACCCCCCCGCTGTAGGCAGGGACACCTTACGCTAAATCATATCAACCAAGGCCTCATCCAACCTGGTCTTGAACACTGCCAGGGATGGAGCATTCACAACCTCCCTGGGCAACCTATTCCAGTGCCTCACCACCCTAACAGGAAAGAATTTCCTTCTTATATCCAATCTAAACCTCCCCTGTTTAAGTTTTAACCTGTTACCCCTTGTCCTGTCACTACAGTCTCTAATGAAGAGTCCCTCTCCAGCATCCCTATAGGCCCCCTTCAGATACTGGAAGGCTGCTATGAGGTCTCCACGCAGCCTTCTCTTCTCCAAACTGAACTGCCCCAACGTCCTCAGCCTGTCTTCATACGGGAGGTGCTCCAGTCCCCTGATCATCCTCGTGGCCCTTCTCTGGACTTGTTCCAACAGATCCATGTCCTTTTTATGTTGAGGATACCAGAACTGCACACAATACTGCAGGTGACGTCTCACAAGAGCAGAGCAGAAGGGCAGGATCACCTTCTTCGACCGGCTGGTCACGCTCCTTTTAATGCAGCCCTGGATACAGTTGGCTTTCTGGGCTGCAAGCGCACACTGCTGGCTCATGTTCATTTTCTCATCAACCAACACCCCCAAGTCCTTCTCCGCAGGGCTGCTCTGAATCTCTTCTCTGCCCAACCTGTAGCTGTGCCTGGGATTGCTCCGACCCAGGTGTAGGACGTTGCACTTGGCATGGTTAAACTTCATGAGGTTGGCATCAGCCCACCTTACAAGCATGTCAAGGTCCCTCTGGATGGCATTCCTTCCCTCCAGCGTATCAACCGAACCACACAGCTTGGTGTCATTGGCAAACTTGCTGAGGGCGCACTCAATCCCACTGTCCATGTCAGCGATTAAGATGTTAAACAAGACCGGTCCCAACACCGATCCCTGAGGGACACCACTCGTTACTTGTCTCCAGCCGGACACTGAGCCATTGACCACAACTCTTTGCGTGCGGCCATCCAGCCAGTTCTTTATCCACCGAGTGGTCCATCCATCAAATTGATGTCTGTCCAATTTAGAGACAAGGATGTCGTGTGGGACAGTGTCGACTGCTTTACACAAGTCCAGGTAGATGACATCAACTGCTCTACCCCTGTCCACCAGTTCTGTAGCCCCATAATAGGAGGCCGCCAAATTGGTCAGGCAGGATTTCTCCTTAGTGAAGCCATGTTGGCTGTCACCAAGCACCTTGTTGATTTTCATGTGCCCTAGCATGCCATCCAGGAGAATCTGCTCCAAGATTTTGCCAGGCACAGAGGTGAGACTGACTGGTCACTAATTCCCCGGGTCATCCGTTTTCCCCTTCTTGAAAATGGGGGTTATATTTCCCTTTTTCCAGTCATCGGGAACTTCACCTGACTGCCACGATTTCTCAAATATGATGGCCAGCGGCTTCGCAACTTCATTTGCCAGCTCCTTCAGGACCCGCGGATGGATCTCATCAGGACCCATGGACTTGTGCACGTTCAGATTTTTAAGATGGTCCCGAACCAGTTCCTCTTCTACAGTGGGCGCAAGGTCTTCATTCTCACAGTGCCTGCATCTGCCTTCCAAGACTTAAGGGGTTTTGTCAGAGCCTTTGCCAGTGAAGACTGAAGCAAAGAAGTCATTCAGAACCTCAGCCTTCTCCAAATCCTGTGTAGCCAGTTCTCCTGAGAGCTTCCTGAGAGGGCCTACATTCTCCCTCATCTGTCTTTTATTTGCTATGTACTTGTAGAATCCCTTTCTCTTATCCTTAATACCTCTATCTAAGTTTAATTCTAACTGGGCCTTAGCTTTCCTGACCTGGTCCCTAGCTTCTCGGACAACATCCCTGTACTCTTCCCATGCCACCTGTCCTTGCTTCCACTTATTATAAGCCTCTTTTTTCAATTGAATTTTCCTCAGGAGCTCCTTATCCATCCAAGCAGGTCTCCTGGCCCTCCTGCTGCACTTCCTTCTGGTTGGGATGCAACACTCCTGAGCTTGTAGCAAGTTATCCTTGAATATCAACCAAGAGTCTTGGGCCCCCCTGCCCTCTAGGGCTGTATCCCATGGAACCTGTCCTGAGGATCTCCAATTTGTGCATCTCATGATCCCTGCATCCAAGGCTGCCCTGGAGAGTCACATTTCCAACGAGCCCTTCCCTGTTGGTGAGCACGAGGTCAAGCACGGCACCTCTCCTTGTCGGCTCCTCTATTACTTGCAGAAGGAAGTTTTCTTCTGCACAATTGAGGAACCTCATGGATTGCTTGTGCCGGGCCGTACCGTCCTTCCAACAGATGTCATGGTGGTTGAAGTCACTCATGAGAACAAGGGCCTCCAAGCATGAGGCTTTTCTCATCTGTCTATGGAGGTTCCTCTTGATCAGTCGGTCTGTAACAGATCCCCACAGTAATGTCTCCCATAGCTATATTCCCTTTAACCCTGACCCATAAACTCTCTGTGGACTGCTCACCTGTCCCCAGACAGAGTTCCAGACTCTCCAGCCTATCCCTAACAAAAAGGGCAACTCCCCCTCCCCGCTTGCCAGGCCGTCTTTTCTAAAGAGCCTGTAACCTTCCATTCCAACACTCCAGTCATAGGAGTCATCCCAACATGTTTCTGTGATGCATGACTGCTACTGCTGAACCCAGGACACTATTATATCATACCCCCGTAGACGTGCCCGCATCTCTAATTCCTCTTGTTTGTTCCCCATGCTACGGGCATTTGTATAGAGGCATCTGAGCCGAGCTCCAACTGAAGCCGGCTTATTTCCTCTCATTACTGTAAAAAGCCACAAAATAAGATGAATAACAGTAGAATCAAAAGCAATACATCCTAACCCCTATGGCTCAGACCATATTGTAACATTAATAGGGGGGTTTCCTTGAACCCTTTATAGTTGACCATCCTGTCAGTGTCCCAAGAAGGACGAGACCCTTGTGCCCGACCAGCCTGTCTGCGTCCCACTGTGTGACGTACTGGACAGCCCACTGTATCGGAGGGTGATTTGACTAACCTATTCAGGGACCCACGCTGACAGCATCACTGAATCAAATCCCTTATGGGCTGTTGATAGCACACAGGACCCAAAACCATTCCCACAAGACACCCCCTGCATCTTTCAGGACCCAAACCACAAGATGCCCCCTGCTTAGTTATAACAGTCTGTCACTGACACCAAAATCACAAGACCAAAATCCTTATGTAACAAGCCACAAAATAAATGCCAACAAGATCCAAAACCATTTCCACAAGACACCCCCTGCGTCTTTCAGGACCCAAACCACAAGAAGCCCCCTGCTTCTTATGGGTGTATACCAGTAAAATCCAAAACCTTTTCTACAAGCCACCCCCTGCATCTTGCAGGACCCAAACCACAAGAAGCCCCCTGCTTCTTGTGTGTGTATACCAAACGGACGCTAGCATCCGGGTATACACCTTTACCTATGAGATTTCCTATCTCGATTTATGGAAGGCTTCCAAACCATGCGTATGCTTACCAATTTACCAAACCAATTTACCAAACCGAGATGCCCCCTGCACCTTACAAACTATATAAAAGAAAAGAATACCTTTTATGAGATGGTCCTTGTCTGCTCCCGCAGCGATCTGTATGAGTTGAGGGGTCCCTCCGGGAAAAATTCCCGAGGGCCCTAGGGAACCCTGTCCTCAGCGGGTCCTGCAGCCGAGCAGAGAGGGTCCCATCTGGGGTGCCAAACAGATTCGGCAAAAACACCAGGAACAAGCTTGCCAGCAAAGTTTTCAAGTTGACAAGCAGGTATTCTTTATTGCAGTGCCGGGAGACATGAGGGATAGGTCCTCCTAACGTGTGTCTCTCAATTGCCACACGAGCTGTCCTTTACAGCCACTGGGCATACATACATATTCATGAGGCTACATAATTTTCCAGAAAGTTCCCTGCATGCGTACAGAATTGTGGTGGTAGTTTACTTCTTCCAACAATCTTCATCACTTCTGGCAGCCTTTGAAGCATGGGCAGTAGATGCTCATACCAGCTTAATTGGCTCGTTAGCACCAGAGACATAATAATCCTCCTATCCTCCTACTTATCAGTTAGTTTAACTGTAGCCCATCCTGGACACCTGTGGTTCCCAGATACTCCTTATACCTGTGTCTTGTTCTTCTAGACTGTTTTTCTTAAACTATGTCACAAATATAACGATTTATCTTGTGAGAATTCTCAGTATGTTCTCTAGCTGTACTCTTTTTTCTCTATGTATCATGCACCTCAGTAATTTTCCATTGCTACTGTTACAAAGCCATCAAACTTAACATTACTTAAAACTAATTCTAAAGGTTTCTATATTCCATTTTGTGATTTTGTGCCCCCTTGTCTCATATGGAATACCCCTTTGGCTAATTCGGGTCAGCTGTCCTGGTTATGTTCCCTCCTGGCTTCTTGCGTACTTCCTCATTGGCAGAGTATGAGAAACTGAAAAGTCCTTGACTTAGGGTAAGCAAGCACTACTTAGGAACAAGTAAAACATCAGTGTGTTATCAACATTATTCTCACCTTAAATCTAATCCCTGTAGCAGCTACTAGATAAAAAACTTAACTCTATCCCAGCTGAATCCAGGACAGACACATTGGTATATTGCTGGCTCATGTTCAACCTGGTGTCTGCCAGGACCCCCAGGTACATTTCTGCAAATCTGCTTTCAAGCTGGTGCATCCCCATCATGTTCCTGAGGTTATTCCTCCCCTGGGGCAGGAGTTGGTATTTCCCCTTGTTGAACTGCATGAGGTTCCTGTCAGCCCATTTCTCCTGCCTATCATGGTCCCTCTGGATGGCAGACCTTCTGGTATATCAGCTACTCCTCCCAGTTTTGTGTCATCACCAAACTTGCTGAGGGTACAACTGCCCCATCATCTAGATCATTAATGAAGATTTTGAACACATTCAGCCCCAGTATTGATCCCTGGGGTATGCTGCTAGTTACTGGCCTCCAGCTAGACTTCATGCCACTGATCACCACCCTCTGGTACTCCAGGAGACAAGTTTCAAAGGCCTTACTTAAGTCTAAGTAGATAATTTCCACTGCTGTCCCCTCATCTACCAACCAATCATTCTGCTAGCCAGGGAACGAAGAACTCATCTACATGAAGCAGATAAGCAGGCACTTCTTCATTGCAACACTGGGTGTTAAGTGGAATTTCCACAAATCAAAGGAATGCCCCTTTGGCTACTTTGGGTCAGGTGTTCTGTCTCTGCTTCCTCCCGGCTTCTTGTGCCCCTCCTCATTGGCAGAGCATGAGACTAGAAAGTCCTTGATCAGAGTAAGCATTGCTTAGCAAGAACTAAAAACATTGGTGTGTTATCAACACTGTTCTCAGGCTAAAGTCAAAAGCACAGCACTGCACCAGCTACTAAGAAGGAGAAAAATAACTGTTACAGCTGAACCCAGGACACTAACAGAAAAGCTAACTTCTTAAATTAAGATGTTCCTATAGCTGTTTCACAAATGCGCATAATGTAGAAAGATTCAATAAAACTTAAGATAATCTGCAACATTTATCCCCTTTGAAAGTTTAGGTTAAATATAAGGAAAAAGTTCTTTACTGTGAGGGTTGTGAGGCACTGGAATGGGTTGCCCAAGGAAGTTGTGAGTGCTTCATCTGTGGTAGTGTTCAAGGCCAGGTTTGATGGAGTCTTGAGTGACATGGTCTAGTGTGAGGTGTCCCTGCCCATGGCAGGGGGGTTTGAACTAAATGATCTTAAGGTCCTTTCCAACTCTAGTCATTCTATGATTCCACGATTCTATGATTTTGTGGTTACTTGTTGTTGGGCATCATTATATGTCAGTGGGAGTCTTTGGAATTGATTCTTGTTCATCTTGTTTGGGCACTGCTTGGATGATCATTCGATTAAATGCACTCTTGATGTTTCTTTGCTTTTTAAAACAATAGAGGATCAAAAGAATTTTTAAAAATATTATCAACAAGACTAATGCATTGCTAATCAGTGTTTTTATCCATGAACTCAAATTCTATCCTAATCCCTTGAATATTTTATCTCTCCAACTTTCTTGTACATCTTGTTGAAGCTTTTGATTATTCCTTTCTACCTTTTCCAATAAGTCTAAGTCATGCTCCACATCAAGTCACATTTGAAATGTGTATACAAGGATCAATTCTATCTTTCAAGTATCCACCAACCCTATGCTCTTTAAGTAAGAGCATATCCAAAGCCATTCTCTTTTGTAAAGTCATCCTTGAAATTGCATGTAATTGTAAATTCAAGTCCTTAAATCCTTTTCTGGTTGCATTTGCTAGCCTTTCTACTTGTCCCATTAGTTGATATATCTATTCACTGTTTTGATATATTGCTAAAGGAGTCGGGAAAGACTCTAAAGCCCAACTAACTTTCACTCTAGTCGAAGGTTCATTCCATTCTTCATCTATTTCTGACCTCTTCACCCTTACCAGCTTTAAATTTTCTAATGCTCCTATAAAAGGAGTTCCTTTCCAGATTGGACATGCCTAATGTTATTTGTCTTTACTATCTTTTGAGGTAAATTAGTTGTCCAGGTCCCATCACTCATTGTCCATACTAAGTGTCCTGGGCTTCAGAGTGCAGAATTTTTTTCAAATAAATATTGTTCCTCTTTTGGGTATGTATGTCTCAGTCAATTTGAGGTCATTCCTAAGGCCCCTACACAAACATCCATATTTTAAAGCAGCAGCTAAAGGAGGAATACCCTGGATTGCCATATCAGAGGTATTACAATTATATACCTTTTCACACTTCCGCCAAGACACTAGGTTTTCCTTTTCTCATGATGAACTACTACTATCATTTACATTTGGCCAAGTTGCAAAAGTCATTCCATCCCAAATAAAACACCAAGGTGCCTTAGCCTTGTATTGAAATTGAGATAAAATGGCCAAACATAGTCCCAATTTGACTCACTCCTTTGCATCTGATGTGTCTTACTTCATTTCCATTCCATGATCATTCAACTCACATTTTTCTTTCTTTTTTCATCATAGGAGCACCAGCCTACAGTCTTATATCTCCCTATCTTGGTAAAAAAATAATTTAACAATTTTTCACAGTCAGCCTGATTACCTGGGGATTTCCATTGTTTCCAAATAATTTCCATTTGTTGTTGCCATTCAACCACAGATTTTTGTTCACAATGTGTGGTTTAATTTTTTCATTAATTTGTCAGTTCCATAGTTAAAATTCCCCATGGGATTGATTCATCTACTGCTCTTGAAATCAGTAAACAAGCAGTAATTTGTGACACATTTTGCAAATTAGTGAACTCTTTGATTAATCCTAAAATCAAATTTTTGTCCTGGGATTTTCTTGGGAGATATATCAATTGGTCTGTTTCTATTTGCCTTTTATTTCTTATTTTCTTTCCTCCCATCTTTTACCCAGTTCACTTGCCATCTCATCATGTTACCATAAAAGTTGGTCAGAGAAACTCTCCAAGACTCAATTTGGAGTTTTAGAAAGCAGGCATTCTTTATCGCAGAGCTGGACGCACAAGTGAATTGTTTCTCAAAGGTGAGCTCCCCTATCACTTGCCAACAGTGGCTACGTATTTACCATACTCATATATATTCATAGCTTTTCCAGGAACTAATAATATTTTCATCCTAATTACACATGTGCTTTCTTGCTGAGTGGGGGTCTGTCACGTTCCAGTGGATGGTATGCGAGAGAAACACTGTTTTTGTATAACTAGGGATGGGTCTTTGTAATATTATGGCTTTACAATATTAGAGCTTTAAGATCAATATTAAGGCTTTGCAATATTAAGATTTTTCAATACTGGGGCTGGGGCTAAGTTACTAAGGAAATGAAACAAAGGGGTTGAGGTATAACTCAAAAAGGCACACTGTGGTTAAAGACTATCATCTTGTAGACAAAAGACACTGTAGTTTAAGACAATATCATCTCTGGATGAAAGATGCACTCTGTGGTTAAAAAGAATACTGTCTTTGTATAACCTATGAAACTAAGTAGGTGTAGACTAGTAAGATGGGGTACCATAAGTCTGCCAAAGAGTTATGAAATCAAACCATAAAAGATAAATAAATAAGAGGAAGGGGCATACAAAATCGAGTAAGGGGAGATGTAAACAGAGGTGGGACAGTCAGCATGTAGATTATACACATCGGATAGGCTATAAACCTCGGAGTACCCAACCAATGGGGAAACGAGGGAGGGAACTTGCGGATGGGGGTAGGAAATATAAATCATAGTTCTGCTTTTGCTGTGTGTGCCTTCTTGGTAGGACACCCGTTTTTGCAAAAACATTAATAAATAGCTGCTTCACTGTTGTGTCTACCCTGAGCTTAAGTATTTATCTAGAGACCATTTCTTACACAGTATGGAGAGGATTTGGATCTCATGGGGTGAAATTAAGACACAAAGGAAGTCAAATGTCCAAATAATAATAGAATTATAGAATAGTTAGGAATAGAATAATAGAATAGCCATGGGCAGGGACACCTCACACTAAACCATGTCACCCATGGCTCTGTCCAACCTGGCCGTCGATACTGCCAGGGATGGAGCATTCACAGCTTCTCTGGGCAACCTATTCCAGTGCCTCACCACCCTAACAGGAAAGAACTTCTTCCTTATATCCAATCTAAACTTCCCCTGTTTAAGTTTTAACCTGTTACCCCTTGCCCTATCACTACAGTCCCTAATGAAGAGTCCCTCCCCAGCATCCCTATAGGCCCCCTTCAGATACTGGAAGGCTGCTATGAGCTCTCCATGAAGCCTTCTCTTCTCCAGGCTGAACAGCCCCAACTTTCTCAGCATGTCTTCATACGGGAGGTGCTCCAGTCCCCTGATCATCCTCATGGCCCTACTCTGGACTTGTTCCAACAGTTCCATGTCCTTTTTATGTTGAAGACACCAGAACTATGCACAATACTCCAAGTGAGGTCTCACAAGAGTAGAAGGACAGGATCACCTCCCTCGACCTGCTGGTCACGCTCCTTTTGATGCAGCCCAGGATTTGGTTGCCTTCCTGATCTGCGAGCTCATGCTGTCAGATCATGTTAAGTTTCTCATCGACCTCCAAGTCCTTCTCCACAGAGCTGCTCTGAATCTCTTCTCTGCCCAACCTATAGCTGTGCCTGGGATTGCTCCGACCCAGGTGTAGGACCTTGCACTTGGCATGGTTAAACTTCATAAGGTTGGCATCAGCCCTCCTCGCAAGCATGTCAAGGTCCCTCTGGATGGCATCCCTTCCGTCCAGCATATCAACCGAACTGCACAGCTTGGTGCCATCGGCAAACTTGCTGAGGGCGCACTCAGTCCCACTGTCCATGTCACCAGCAAAGATGTTGTACAACAAAATAATACAATTTATTACCTAAAAGTATTGTAACCTACAGTGTTAAAATAATAATAATAGGAAAAAAAAAAGGAAAGGCGGAAGAGTAGGAAAGGAAAGGATAGAAGCAGTATGTTGATAGATTTGCAGAGAGAGAGTCAAATAGTTACCACCATGTTGTCATATGGCATCCCGACATCTGGAACAGTGGGAGAAGTCTTCCAACTTGCAGGTGGTTATGCGGTCCTTTATACCATATTGTGTCTGGATGTTGATCAGATAGCCATTACCCTAGCACTGTGTAATCAGTCATGGGTTGCATCTGTGAATTGTGTGTTTCAGCAGGTTTCTTATCTGCTGACCATGCAGGTTTTTTCCTGCAAGGACATTCCAGTCCACTTTTTGTTTCTTGCAAGGATGTTCCAGTCCTCTTATCAGAACTGAAACATCCCAGCTTCCTCCTTGTGCCAGGATGCACAGCTGAATCAACAGTTGTTGACAACCACAAGTTGTTTCAGAAAACAATAAAGTCTCTTTCTGAGGGGTAAACGGTCTCACCACAACCACTACAGTTCATAGTTCACAGAGAGCAATGGTTGAGACAAATACCCATATATCATTCTTGCTACAGGATCTCTGGTGATCTCCTATAGTCTTCTTCACTGTGTTTACTGAATGACCTCAATGCTCGCACACACTCCCAAGGTCCTAGCGCCGAGTTAGCAGTTGGTATGTCCTTACTTCTGGTCAAGTCTTGCTCCACACTGGGTGCCACCCTGTTATCTTGAAGGCTGGCATCCTTGGTCTTATTTATTGTTTCCTTAGTTGTTATCAGTTCCATGATGTTCCTTTCCCCATCAGCCGAACATTCCTTTCTCTCTACGTGTTGGTAAGTTAGAAGAGTTTGGTCTATTCTACTATGTTAAAGGCACGCACACTATTGTTAGTTTAAAATTTAAGCCTACAATTAAGATTAAGGTCTGGAATTCTAGTAGAATTACATCCCAGATTCAATAGATTTCCATGTCTTACTAATTCTCCATCTGTTTCAGTTTTTACCACAAAATTCGCTCCCACTAACATCCGTATCAATATCCATTCTCCCCATATTTGAAAAAGATACACAAAATTGGACATATTTCAGAGTCAATCCTGAGGTCTTATCATCCCTATTTATAATTTTCCACGATGGAGGGGCTTTCTTCACCCTAGTGGAGTGTGTCCATGCTTCTGATTCATCTGTCTTGATGGTGGTGAAGGTACTCAACTGTACTGAAAGAGGTCCTTTCCAGCATTCCTGTAGAGGTTCAGAAGTCCATGTTTTCGCATAGACATAATCTCCCAGTTGGAAATCATGCACTGGGTTCTCCAAAGACAGAAGCCTATTCCAAACAACCACACTCCGAAGCACAGTTAAAGCTTTTCTAAGGAAAGTAGATAGTTATATACATCTTGTTTTCTTTATATATGTGCATTCAAATTTGGTTCTGGTGATTCATACGGCTTTCCATATAGCAACTCATAAGGACTAAAGTTCCACTTTTAGGTTAAACCCAAATTCACAAAAGGGCTAATGGGAGTGCCTGAGGCCGTTTCAAATTAGTTTCCTGACATATTTTACTAATCTGTCTTTTTAATATTTGATTCATTCTTTCTTCTTTTCCACTGGATTGTTGCCTCCAAGGAGTATGTAAGTCCCAAGTAATTCTCAACATTTTACTAAATCCCTGTACCACTTCTGCAATAAAATGTGCACCTCTATCTGAAGATATTCCAATAGGCACTCCAAATATTGGGATAAGTTCCTGCAATAGAGACTTAATGACTTATTTTGCTTGATTGGTCTGACAAGGAAAAGCTTCTGGTCATCCTGTAAAATTGCCAACCCCTATCAAAATGTACTGATACCCATTTTGCTGAGGTAGTTCAGAAAAATCTATTTGCCATTAATCTCTTGGTTCCATTCCTGATTTCAGTATTCCCATATGAACCTTTTTCTTTACAACTGGATTGTTTTTCAAACATATTTCACATTCTGCAGTTGTCATTTTAGCTATTTCTAGTATTTTCACTGGCACTGTGTCTCTAAAAGTGCCACTAATGCTTCTGCTCCCCAGTGACATTTCTTATAGTCTGCACTATATCCCTTGTTATAAGTGGTGGGATTAATACTTGGCCTTGTGATGTCACCCACCATCCTGCCAGATTCTTTCTTGCATTTAGCAACTTTTCCAATTTCTCGTCTTCCTCTGAATATTTAGGTTTATCTCTTGGTAGAACAATGATTTTAGTAAGGATTAATGCCATTTAGAAGGCATCTCTTTTTGCAATCCTCCTAGCTGTTCTGTCTGCCAGTTTGTTTCCTATAATTTCTTTTGCATTTCCTGACTGATGTGCTTTACAGTGCAGGATTGTCACCTTAATCAGTTTCTGGACTGCTTGTATTAATTTTAAGATTTCTTCTTTGCATTTAATACTTGTTCCCTGGGAGGATAGTAATCCCCTTTCCTTCCACAGGACTCCATGAACATGTACCATACCAAAGGCATATTCTGAATCAGTCCAAATATTCACTTTCTTTCCTTCATTTAGTACTAATGCTCTCATCAAGGCTATCACTTCTGCCTTTTGAGCTGAAGTAGGGCAAGGTAAAGAATTTGCTTCTATAACAGAATTCTCAGTAGTCACTGCATATCCTCATATCGAATTCTTCCCTCCACAAAACTACTCTCATCCATGCATAATTCCCAATCAGGATCATCCAGCAGTCTATCTTTTAAGTCTTCTCAACTGGAATAGACATGTTCAATGGTCACCAAACAGTCATATTCTAATTGTCCTTCTTCCTGTACAGAGTTCAAAAAGACTGCAGGGTTAATCAAATGAGTTGTTTTCAAAATGACACCATCTTGCTCTGTCAAAATCACTTGGCATTTCATCATTCTGCTAGGGGATAACCAGCAACCCCCCTTTTGTTCTAAAACAGTAATTACCATATGTGGTACATATACTGTTATTGTCCTTCCAAAGTTGATTTTCGAGTTTCTTTTATAAGCATCACTGTAGCAGCAACTGCTCAGAGACAAATAGGCCATCCTTTACTTACAGTGTCTGGTTGCTTGGAGAAATACCCAACCGATCTTTTCCAGCATACTATTTTCTGAGTCAGCACCCTGAGTGCAAGATGTTTCATGAACAAATAACTGAAAATCTTTGGTTAGGTCTGGAAGTCCCAATGCTGGTGCAGTCATTTAAGCCTGTTTTAAGTTTAGAAAGGCCTTTTGCTTTTCTGGGCCCCACTCAAACTGCACGACTTTTTGAGCTTCATATAACGGCTTTGCTATCAGACCGTAATTCATTATCCAGAGGCGACACCGTCCGGCCATTCCCAGAAATGCTCTTCACAGTATCACAGTATGCTAGAGATTGGAAGGGACCTCGAAAGATCATCTAGTCCAATCCCCCTGCCGGAGCAGGAACACCTAGATAATGTTACACAGGAATGTGTCCAGGCGGGTTTTGAATGTCTCCAGGGAAGGACACTCCACAACCTCCTTGGGCAGCCTGTTCCAGTGTTCCGTCACCCTCACTGAGAAGAAGTTTCTTCTCAAGTTTAAGTGGAACCTCTTGTGTTCCACTTTGTACCCATTACCCCTTGTCCTATCATTGTTTGACACTGAGTAGAGCCTGGCTCCATCCTCGTGACACTCCCCCTTTATATATTTATATACACTAATAAGGTCACCCCTCAGTCTCCTCTTCTCCAAACTATAGAGACCCAGCTCCCTGAGTCTTTCCTCATAAGGGAGATGCTCCACTCCCTTAATCATCTTAGTTGCCCTGCGCTGGACTCTCTCCAGCAGGTCCCTGTCCTTCTTGAACTGAGGGGCCCAGAACTGGACACAATATTCCAGATGCGGTCTCACCAGGGCAGACTAGAGGGGAAGGAGGACCTCTCTCGACCTACTAACCACCCCCCTTCTAATACACCCCAGGATGTCATTGGCCTTCTTGGCCACAAGGGCACAGTGTTGGCTCATGGTCATCCTGTCGTCCACTAGGACCCCCAGGTCCCTCTCCCCTACACTGAATTCATGAATATTTCTAGGTTCGGGAATACTGCAGATTGCCTCTTTAAGGTCTGTTTCCAGTTGTCGTTGTCCTTTTGAAATCTCAAAGCCCAGGTATATTACAGTTTGGCTTGCTACCTGAGACTTATTTCTAGACACTTTGCACCCATTTAGTCCAAGAAAGTTTAAAAGTTCTATTGTATCTATTGTTACCTTAATATAGGTCGGTCTCTCTCTTCTGTAGCAATCAAGATGTCATCAGCGTATTGTAGAAGTTGATGTCCAGGTTTAGGTTTTGTATCACTTTGCTTCCACCATTCCAGCAATTTGGCCAAGTGATTACCGAAGATCATCGGACTATTTTTGAATCCTTGAAGCAGTCTTGTCCATGTTAATTGTGCTTTTTGTCCTGTTTGCAGATTTTCCCACTCAAAAGCAAATAATTTTCAGCTTTCTTCCTCCAGGGGTATACAAAAGAAAGCATCCTTTAAATCAAGCACTGTAAACCACTGATGATCCTCTCTCAATGCTCTTAAAAGTGTATATGTATTTGCAACTAGAGGGTGTATGTCTATTTGATTTATAGCCCTTAAATCCTGAACTAATCTATATTCACCTGAAGGTTTTCTTTCTGGTGAAATTGGAGTATAATACTCTGATTCACACTCTTCAGGAATCCCAAACCTTAAGAATTTATCAATCAATTTCTTGATTCCTTGTCTAACCTCTGGCTTGATTGGATATTGCTTGATTCTCACTGGTTTTGACTGCTCTTTGAACTCTATTTTTGCAGGTTGTGCTGGCTTTGACTTGCCAGGTATGTCTGTATTCCAGAATATAGGTATAACAGCCTGACCTGCTTCCTGTGATATTTGTTCCTTAACTTTCTCCTGTATCATCAGTATTCCCCTGTCTTTGATTCTGGCATGTTTAAAAGAATCTTTTCTTTTTCAAACACTATTTGCATATTTAATTTGGACAATAGATCTTGCCTCAGCAAAGGTATCAGACAGTCTGTCAAACACAAAAATTTGTGTATAATTGCTTTATTTCCAAATTTCAAATCTAGGGGTTAAAAGTATGGCCTATTTTTTTGCTTTCCAATTATACTGGCTATTTTATTTCCTAATTTCCCTTTGCAAGTGTTCAAAACAGAATATGTTGCACTTGTATCTACTAAAATTTCAACCTTATTGTCTCCCAACTTAATTATAACCAGAGGCTCAGCTGGGTTCCCCTCCAGTCCTCTTCAGTCATCTAGGGTCATCATCCTTGCAGCTTCTCACCAACTTGTCTTCAGTTTAGGGCAGTCATTTTTCCAAAGTTTTTCCCTGCAATATGGACATTGATCTACCCTGAGAAGTGCATTAGGTTCTCGGTTACCAAAGTTTCTAAAACCTCCTCTTCCTCTGGTTCATCCTTTTCCCCTTACTACATTCCCTGTTAAAAGAGCTATTAGTCTGCTCTCTCTTTTCTCTTTCTTCTATTCTTTTCTCTTTTCTTTTCCTTTTTTCTCTTTGTTCTTTTTCTCAGTTGTTATAAACTTGACATGCTATTTCAAGCATTTTATTTAAATTTCTAGAATCCTCTCCCTCTAACTTTTGGAGTTTTTATATCAGGTGCTGATTGTCCCATAAAAATCAAAGCCAATTGTTGTTGTTCTGCCTCAGTTTCCAATTTTAAATCAGTTTATTTTCTATCAATCTCCTGTAATTTTTCTAGGAACACAGAGGGAGATTCAGTCTTACCTCATATAATTTTGACCAATTTAAAGCCCTTATCATTGAACGCTTTGTTCCATACAGCACCCTTTTTTGATATTGATTTAGCCTTCTTCTATGCTCTATGTTATTCAGATCCCACTGGGGATCTCCTGAAGGAAAACTGTGCACCAAAGTTCCAGGGAGAGTTTCATTCATGTATGCTGCCTCTGACTGTGCTTTTGCAAATTTTAATACCATCTGCTTCTCAGTACTATCCAATAAATTATCCAATATTACTTGTAGAACATTCCATCAGGATCCTGAGTTCTAATAATTCCAATTTTCTCTACCACTCTTCCTAGCCTCTTTGTATCTTCTCTGTATACCCCTGCTGCTTGCTTCAATGCCACCAAGTCCGTGATGGAAAATGGCACCCTTACATATACTGGCCTGTTCTGTCCTACTCCCTGCCTCAAAGGGGCTAACAATAGGGTTTGTTTTATAGTCCTTCAAGACACTGGAGTATGAACCACTACCTCTCCCATTCACCATGATCAATCAAAGATTATTGAAAGTGTCCTCACCATGACATCTGCCAGCTCCCTCAGCACTCATGGGTGCATCCCTTCAGGGCCCATGGACTTATGTATGTCCAGTTTGCACAAGTATTCCCTGACCTGATTGTCTTCCATCAAGGGTACGTTTTTCTTGCTCTCTGGGGCCTGAGATTCCTGAAGGTCAGTCTTGCTAGTAAAGACTGAGGCAAAGAAGGCATTCAGTACCTCATCCTTTTCCATGTCCTGTGTGACCATATTCCCCATCTGTTTGAACAATTACCCACCTTTTCCCTAGTGTTCCTTTTGTTGCCTGCATAGAGAAGCCCTTCTTGCTGCCCTTGACATCCCTTTCCAGATTCAACTCCAGGTGGGTTTTGGCTTTCCTAACCTCATCCCTGCATGCTCAGGAAATAGCTCTCTTCCTCCCAGCTTTCCCATCCTTGTTTTCATCCTCTGTATGCTTCATTTTTGTGTTTGAGTTTGGCCAGGAGCTCCTTGTTCATCCACACAAGTCTCCTGGAATTTTAAACTGACTTCCTGCTCACTGGGACAGACCACTCTTGAACCTGTAAAAAGTGATCCTTGAATATTAACCAGCTTTCTTGGGACCATCTTCCCTTCAGTGCCTTATCGCATCGGACAATGACAAGTAAATCCCTGATCATTCCAGAGTTTTCTCTCCTCAAGTTCAGGGTAGTGAGCTTGCTTTTTACCCTCCTCTTTAAGATTTTTAACTCTACTCTCTCATGGCCACTGCATCCAAGGCTGCTTTTTGCCCTTTGTCCTGGGTTCAGCAGTAGCAGTCATGTTTGTTTTTTTTTTCCTTTGTGCTAGCTGGTGCAGTGCTGTGTTTTGACTTCCAACCTGAGAACAGTGTTGGTGAAGTCAATGTTTTCAGTTGTTGCTAAGTGATGTTTACCCTGACCAAGGACTTTGTGAGGCTCATGCTCTGCCAGGGAGGAGGGGAAGCCGGGAGGAAGCAGAGATGGGGCGCCTGACTCGGGCTAGCCGGGGAGGTATTCCATACCACAGCACGTCATGGCCGGGGTGGGGGGTGACTGGGAGTTACCCGGAAGGACACGGGTCTTCCGGGTGGAACTCGTCTTCTTGGCCGGTAGTATCGTATTCTCTTCCCTTGTTATTTTCCCTTATCATTGTTGTAGTTGATAGTTGCAGTGGTGATTTGTGTACATTGGTTGCTGGACTGTTCTTGTCTCAACCCGTGGGAGTTGCACTCTTTCGATCCTCCTCCCTGTTCCTCCGGGAGTGGGGGAGAACCCCGGTGGGGGGGGACACGGACCTCGATTGTTGTCAGCTCGGCACCACTCACTGGGAGTGAGTGAACAAGTTACCTGACTGGGTTTAAACCACGACACCCTTATATCCCCAACAAGCCCCTCCTTGTTGGTGAATATGAGATCCAACAAAGCACCTCCTCATTGGCTTCTCTATCACTAGGGTCATGAAGTTAATCGGCACAGGTAATTTCTTCTTGCAGAATGTAAAGCCTGATTCAAACATGCTTTGTGTTTAACTTTATCCTAGCTAGTGTGTATCAAATTGCCAATTAATGATAGTCTAAATGTCAGCACTGTCGCATCTCTGATTTCCAAACAGGTACAATAGGGAAGCAATTCAAAGTAATCTAATACAGCAGCAGCAGCATGGCAACAAGGAACAATATTTCTGTGCAATCCAGTTTACCCTCTATAGTCTCGAAGAACCATCATCTAATCCTGTTTATGTCCAGAGCTTTTGCTGGAGGGAGGTGGCCTGGTTGTCACAATGTGTCATGGTTCATTTGGATCTCACAAATTTGGGGGTCAATATACTCTATGAATGAAATTATTTCATGTGCTCATTAGGTAAAAATTGAAAAGAGCTCAATCCCCTTTTAACATACAGGTTAAACTTGTTACATTTCTTATTCGTTACTTCATTGATTCATGAATTCACTAACTCTAACTCCAGTAACTCCTGCATTGATGAGCAAAAGAGTTGCCTATCATCTGATGGTGAGAGTGCTCATTCTTAATCTTCCATCATGGTGTGATCATCCACTGTGTTATACCAGGAAGCAAAAGAGCCTCAGCAGTCTGGCCATTCAAAAAGCTTTTTGGGTAAGCTGGCATATTTATGTTTTCCACCCTGGAAGCTTGGTCTATATGATTTCCATAAGTTATTGGATTCTGTGGAAACTGCCAGACTGTTATTATGCAAAAATGCAGGAGTTATCAACTGCAGGTGACAATGGCTGCAGGATGGCCCTTTATTTTCCTGACCATTGTGTCCTGCTGTGTCCTGAAGTGTTGCTGTGACCTTCACCTAATGGCACCCCCCTCCAAGGGAAAAAAAAACAAAAAAAAAGCCCAAGTGATGCACAGTACAGCTGCTTACCACCTGCTGACAGATACCCAAGCGGTACTCGGCCCCTTCCAGACAACTGCCCCTGGTTTATATACTGAGCATGACATTCTATGGTATGGAATACCCCTTTGGCTAGTTCAGGTCAGCTGTCCTGGCTATGCTCCCTCCTGGCTTCTTGTACACCTCCTCACTGGCAGAGTATGAGAAACTGAAAAGTCCTTGACTTAGGGTAAGCACTATTAAACAACAAGTAAAACATCAGTGTATTATCAACATTATCCTCAGGCTAAAGACAAAACACAGCACTGTACAGGCTACTAGGAAGAAAATTAACTCTATCCCAGCTGATACCAGGACAGCATGGAAGGTGGTGGCTATGATATCAATATGGGGAGGACCAGGAGATCAATTATGTCACATTGCTGCCAAAGCACCAAGGCAATTACCATGTGCTTACCATAGTGAAGGTGACCACTGGATGGCTAGAAACATAACCTGGAAACATTGCTACCACCCAAAATACTATCCTGGGACTTGAAAAGCAAGTTTGGTAGTGGCACGGCACCCTAGACAAAACTGAGTCAGATAATGAGAATAATTTCCAAAACAACCTTATAAACACCTGGGCAAAAGATCATAGAATCAAAGAATCATAGAATGGTTAGGGTTGGAAAGGACCTTAAGGTTATCTAGTTCCAATCCCCCTGCCGCCTCACACTAGACCATGTTGCCCAATGCTCATTCCAACCTGGCCTTGAACTCTGGCAGGGATGGAGCATTTATTATTTTTTTGGGCAAGCTGCTCTGGTGTCTCACCACCCTAACAGGAAAGAATTTCTTCCTTATATCTAACCTGAACTTCCCCTGTTTAAGTTGAAACCCATTACCCCTTGTCCTATCTCTAGAGTCCCTCTCTGGCATCCTTGTATGCCCCCTTCATGTACTAGAAGGTTTCTATGAGGTCTCCACGCAGCCTTCTCTTCTCCAGGCTGAACAGCCCCAACTTTCTCAGCATGTCTTCATACGGGAGGTGCTCAGGCCCCTCCTCTGGACTAGCTCCAACAGTTCCATGTCCTTCTTATGTTGAGGACACCAGATCTGTACAAAGTACTCTGAGTGGGGTGTCACGAGAGCAGAGCATCAGGATCACCTCTTTTGACCTGCTGGTCATGCTCCTTTTGATGCAGCCCAGGATATAGTTGGCTTTCTGGGATGCAAGCACACACTGCCAGATCATGTTAAGTTTCTCATCGACCTACACCCCCAAGTCCTTCTCCGCAGGATTGCTCTGAATCTCTTCTCTGCCCAACCTGTAGCTGTGCCTGGGATTGTCCCAACCTAGGTGTAGGTCCTTGCACTTGGCATGGTTAAACTTCATATGGTTGGCATCAGCCCACCTCACAAGCATGTCAAGGTCCCTCTGGATGGTATTCCTTCCCTCCAGGGTATCAACCGAACCACACAGCTTGTTGTCATTGGCAAACTTGCTGAGGGAGCACTCAATCCCACTGTCCATGTTGCCGACAAAGATGGTGAACAGGATCGGTCCTACCACCTACCCCTGATGGGCACCACTTGTTACCAATGTTTGGACATTGAGCCATTGACCACAATTCTCTGCATGCAGCCATCCAGCCAATTCCTTATCCACTGAGTGGTCCATCCATCAAATTTATGTCTCTCCAGTTTAGAGACATGGATGTCATGCAGGACAGTGTAGAGCTTTGCTTTCACTCAAGGAGAATGGAATCGACTGGATGCAACACATTCCCTATCATTTGCCAGCCTCCAAGGCAATTGAACAATGTATTGCACTGTTAAATACCATACTGAGATGTATGCTGGGATATTCAAGCCCTTGGATGCAAATTTAGCAGAAGCCACTTGGCTACTCCTTGTCTGCTTAATACTAGAGGATCTGCTAATCCACCTGGCCCTGCCCAAACAGAACCCCTACATGCTGTGGAAGGAGATAAGGTCCCTGTAGTGCACATAAAGAACTGTCTGGGAAAGACAGTCTTGATTATTCCTTCCTTGGGAAAAGGCAAACCCATTTGTAGGATTTCTTTCACTCAAGGACTTGGGTGTACTTAGTGGGTACTAAGATGGATGCTCTCAGTCCTTCTTAAAGTGAAGGGAGCAACCTTTTTTATGTTAAAAAAAACAAAACAACAAAACAAAACAAAACAAACCCACCCCCCCGAACCTCCAGGGAAGCGAGACCAGTGTGGGATACAGACGTATTGTGTGATTTTTCTGGTAGTGGGAAGGTCTCTCATATGCTCTTATCAGGGGTATTGGGCATACCGTGAAGGACTGTGGACTTGGGACCCCTTATACAACTCATTTGATACAGTCTCTCTGTGATACTCATGTTCTAGAAGTTGGTAAATATAAGTATGTCCATGTTTCTATCGACCTTTGGAGACCTTTATAGATATTGCTGGCCACTTCTTCCGAAGTAGGCTGGACACCTGTGTCGGAATGAGTGTGCGTTTTGGTCAGTATAAAAGCCCAAGCCTCATGCGCTGTGGGGGAGGCAGAGCCCCTGCGGGGACACCCGCTAAGGTTGAGCCTGCCACCTCGCACTGCAATGATGCTTCTCGGAGCTGGTTTCCTGTTAGTCTCCACAGGGTACTTGTGGGACCCCTGTACGTGGGACTGTTTAGTAGGAGTAATGATTGTCTGGATTTTGTGCTTTAAATATTGTAATTGTGTGGAGTGTGCTTGTGGGATCCCATACGTGTGTGTGTGCATTGAGGGCAGACAGTATTATCTGTATTTTTTTGTTGTTGGGTTCATGTAAAAGTTTTTAACGGGTAGTAGTTTAACATTTAGGGCAAGAAAGGGTTAATGCAAAAAAAAAAAAAAAAGCTGCCCTCCGATTCAGCTCCCGGTGCTCTACCGGCGGAACGGCCAGGATGGACGCCAGAGCCGAGGAGTGAAGGAAAAAAAAAACCAAACAAAAAAAAAACCAACAAAAACAACAACAAAAACAAAACAACAAAAAAAAACAACAACAACAAAAAAACAACCTCTCAAAGCCTAAATAGCACCTGCAACACAGTGGGTGCATGGCAGGAGCCGTGCTTAGTATGTTTAAGGTAACCTGTGGGTGAATCCAAGACTTGGCGGAATAGATAGATTGGTTGAAATAAGAACTGCTAACTGAAAAAGCAAGAGGGGTAGTGCAACCACAAGCTTTATGAGGCGTCACTTAAGCAGCATCAGGGTGGCAGAAAAAAAAAAAGAAAAAAAAAGAGGCAATGATGCAGCAAACTCCTCGACGGTTAACAATGTACAGTTTAACCTGTCTACTTCTCAAGAACTGATAACCTGGAGGAAGTGGTATATTTGTGTCCTCCTGCCTACAGGTCCATGGCGACTGCCTGCAAAGTTTGTCAAGACGTGCCATGAGCTGGAGAGACGAATGGAAAAAACTGATGCCTGAGCTACAGGAGCTGACCGTGAATACCCCAAGCAGAATGAGATAGAGGAAGAGAAAAACTAATGATTGCAAAACATCACTTGGGGGCAACTGAAAAGTAACAGCTTGAATATGTGTGCTTGTAAAGTAGCTATTATTAGAGGTTGTGATTTTGTGCATAAAACCACTTGTATTTACTAGCCAGTTGCTAATAAGAAACTACACCTTGTATTATATAGATTTGTCACTTGTAAAAGAGATGTTAGAGTATGGAAATTTGCAGTTGCTGCTAGAAAATGCTAAGGCAAAAGCTGGAAAGATTCTAGTACAATGGTAGAGTTATAAAGCAGGTAATGGAACAAATTAAGAGGGTGGGAGAATTCCACTGGTAAGAAATTTCTTTGGCTAGTCCGTCGCTGCCATCAGCATCTTCAACATGCGGCTGCACCCTTATATTTACTCTGCTAATATAAATTTGTGTGTGCCTTGCTGTAGTGGCGACTTGTTACTGGCTGAAGCAGATGAAACTCTGCATTGACAACAAGGTGCAAGGACTGAGGCTGACAAAATGCCTGCTACCACAATCAAGGGCAAGACTGGGTTGGCCTCTGTGTTTGCCACCAAGAAGAACCTTTAGCTCTGATGTTGGCTGCAACCCAGCAGGTGTGGAGCGGTGGGGACACATGCCATACCAGACCTTTATGTGAAGGATGGCCTCCCCTGTTGTCAAACAGCCATACAGGACAAAAAAGGGGCAGGCCCAGCAGCCAGTAGTTGGCATATGTTGGAGATAGAATCTAGCCCAAATCCCCTGCTCAAGTAGGGTCACCCAAAACACATATAAAACAAAAAGGGGGAGATGTGGAGACAGTGTTCTCTCAGGAGAATGGATAATTGGTACATAAACTCTGAATAATCCTGACAGATACAGCAAGGCCATGAGAGGCCCAAGGAAGCTTAAGCAAGCAAGATAAGAAGAAGCTGGAATTCACTGAGTTAATGAGAACTGTGGACTGTTGGCAAGCTTTAGAGGTCAAGTTCTCACACCTGTGCTTAACCAATTATGTTAGTCACTAAGGGTCTTCAAGACTTGTATCCAATCATAATATGCCAAATCACTGTAAGTGCATGTAAGAAATAGTACATAAGGAGTTAAGGCTTTGTAATAAAGTTGGCAATCGCTTGATCACATCGTTCCTTTCTGCGTTGTCCATGACTCCCGCGTCAGCAGAGCACCTCTCCTATGAAGACAGGCTGAGAGAGTTGGGCTTGTTCAGCCTGAAGAAGGCTCCAGTGAGAACTTATAACAGTCTTCAAATACCTAAAGGGGGCCTACAAGAAATCTGGAGGGGCTTTTTTACATGGGTATGTAGTGATAGGACAAGGGGTAATGGGTTAAAACTTAAACACGGACGTTTAGATTGGATATAAGGAAGAAGTTCTTCACTATGAGAGTGGTGAGACACTGGAATGGGTTTCCCAGAAAAGTTGTGGATGCCCCATCCCTGGAGGTGTTCAAGGCCAGGTTGAATGAGGCTTTGAGCAACTTGGTCTAGTGGAAGGTATCCCTGCCCATGGCAGGAGGGTTGGAACTAGATGACCTTTAAAAAGGCCCCTTCCAACCGAAACTATTCTATGATTCATATTCCATAATGCTGGAAAAGATGCAATTTACAGGTGGAAGACCCTGAAGTACATGGACAGCCTTCTACCTGTGCCCAGTAGGAGCATTTTTGCTATCTTGCCCAAAGTAATTTTCCAGAAGGCCTTTAACTCTGAAAACAGGCTGCTCCAAGGATGATTCTGAGCCAAAGCCACAGGAACAGATTACTGCAAATGGGGCACAGTGAAGAGGCAGAAATTCAGGCTTAGGATGCAAGGACCTGGAAGCTCTACAGCAGAGTAGATTTGCTGTCTGCATATATAGGGAGTTAAGTTTTAAGGAAGCCTCAAAACCTAAGTTTTCAATACTCACAGTGAAACCACATCATAATCTGCATTTCAGATTTTTCTTCTGAGATGGATTTTTACCTACTTGAAAAGAAATAAAAGACTTAGAATGGGATAGGACTCCCTAAGTACCACTGAGCATTGAGACAGAGCCTTCCTTACCTGTGGTTAACCACCTTTCAAAGAGTGAGCTATGCATGGGACAGGACCAACCATAATCTGGCCCAGGGATTAAAGGATTATTGTTTCTGAATTGAGCATTTAACTCTCTTTATAGCTATGGTAGAGAGCCTTGTAAAAAGCCATCAGTCAATTCACTTGCCATTATACCTTGCTGGACACTGCTTTCTCACTGTTATCCCACTAGTGAGAAATATCCAATAGTTCTTTGACAGTTATTTCTGCTTGTTTATCCGGTCAAGTAGCCATTCAAATTTAATGGCTAATCTCAGTGACAAAAAAACTCCAACAAATAAGATAGACAAACTTGAAATCCCATTGATTATTTCTAAAATGTTTATCAGAGATATAACCAAATATTTTATCAGAAAGTGGAAATATATATGAAAGAAGAATCCATGGGATACAATTTTCCCTCTTTAGCAGCACTGTGCAGACTTTCTCTTGCTCTTTAATGATCTCAGTGGAAAAAAAGTCATCATCACCACTTTTCTTTGCAATTTGGATCCTGTATTGAATGCAGAAGTTCTTACTCCATAAAGGAACATCTGAACATAATACAGGAGGTGAAAGAAAATTGAGGGAGATGACTGCATGCATCACAAATTTACTACAGTGCATTTTTTTAGCAATGATCATGAATTTTCCTTCCTTCCACACTGTCCTGGGTTCAGCAGTAGCAGTCATTTTTCTCCTTCTTAGTAGCTGGTGTAGTGCTGTGCTTTTGACTTTAGCCTGAGAACAATGCTGATAACACACTGATGATTTTAGTTCTTGCTAAGTAATGTTTACTCTGATCAAGGACTTTTCAGTCTCATGCTCTGCCAATGAGGAGGGGCACAAGAAGCCAGGAGGAAGCAGAGACAGAACACCTGACCCAAAGTAGCCAAAGGGGCATTCCGTACCACAGCACATCATGCCCAGTATATAAAGTGGGGGGAGTTACCCAGAAGGCCCAGATCACTGCTCAGGTTGGACTGGGTATCAGCTGGTGGGTGGTGAGCAATTTGTATTGTGCGTCACTTGTGCTTATTGTTTTATTACATTCTTTTGATTCTCCTCCCTATCCCTCCAGGAGCAGGGGGAGGGGGGGAGGAAGAAGGGGGGGAGTGAGCAAGAGGCTGCATGGTTCTGTGTTACCAGCTGGGTTTAAACCATGACACACTCATTACTATCATCTATAAATCTTAGGCAATTCAGCTTTCCCCTTTCACACTAACATTATTTTTGAAATGTAAAAATTCTGATATTGGAGCACATGTGAGGTTAATTTAGGCCATTTGCCTACATAGTTTGACTATATTTTAAAATATGAGATGTTCCATATGTGTTACACTAATTCTATGGAAGCCAAAATACTACACATATTCATCTATGTACAGTCTTGTTTGTTAATATGAAGTTAAAGGACCATCAGAATGTTGTTTTGATTTATATCAGTCATTCAGGCAATAATTTTATTAAGGGATGTTAAGAGCGCAGGCACCACCTCCAGCAGCTCTGGCCCAGGACTCAGGGCTTTCTCCATCCTGGCCACTGGAGCCCAGCCTGGTTTCCCTGGGGTCTCTGCCCAAGCTGAGGAATGCTTTCCCATTTGCAGGTTCATCCACTAGCAAAGATGAATACATATTCCAGAGACACACAAACACATACAGACTGACACAAAGGGCACTGACACAGCTGGTTACGCAGACTGCCACAGACAAGGCACTGTCTTCAACAGCACCTACATACAGGACCCATATAAACCTAACACAGACAGCCAAGTCCCCTTCCTGCTTCTCATCTGGTAGAGATAGAAGGTCAGTAGTGAAGGCACACACACAATGCTCTGTAGATTCACAAACACATGCACATTCACAGATCCCTTGAGTATGGCACAGCCCTCTCTGTCCATCCAGTACCCTGGCCCAGATCCCAGGCCCTCTTACCTGCTTTACAGGTTCAAATTCAATGGCAAGTCCACCTTGAAGTTTGCTAGGGAATTACACACACACATAACCATGCACACCAGGTTTGTGGAAGATACAGACACTAGGCTCACACAGGCTCTGACCCGCAGTCCTGCTCCAGCTTCCAGCTGCTGGTGTTGAGCCCCTCATTCACCTCATTCATGATTTTTCATAGTAGCTTGTTTTTGGGATGCACCCCCTCCCCCCTTTCCCACCCCAGTAGCTGGAGATTGAAGACCCCCACTCACTCCAGTAGCTGGCCCTGAGACATTCACTTGCTCCAGTAGCTGGCTAGTGCCAGATACTGGTGACAGATGGCGTGACTCCAGTAGCTGGCACCCAGTCCACTCACACCAGTTGCCAAAAAGTAGTTTGCACCCCAGGCACAAAGTCTGCAGGACTCTCCTTAGATTCAGAAATCTATGTCCCCTCAGCTACTGATGCTAGGATCCTCACGTGCTCCAGTAGCTGGCACCACAGGTTGCAGGGCGCCTACATCCCCAGTCTGACTCCAGGAGTGGGCACCAAATTCCACTCACACACACACACAAAGAGGTCTTACCAATAGCTGGCACATTCCTTGTAGGCTCCCTTCAGGTACTGGAAGGCTGCTATGAGGTCTCCATGCAGCCTTCTCTTCTCCAGGCTAAGCAGCCCCAACTTTCTCATCCAGTCTTCATATGGGAGGTGCTCCAGGCCCCTTATCATTGTTGTGGCCCTCCTCTGGACTTGTTCCAACAGCTTCATGTCCTTCTGTCATGGTTTAAGCCCAGCTGGCAACTCAGAACCACACAGCCACTTGCTCACCTTGCTCACCCCCCCCCCCTTCTTCCTCCCCCCTCCTCCCAGAGGGATGGGGAGGTGTCCTGGGTTCAGCAGTAGCAGTCATGTTTTTTTTTCCTTTGTGTTAGCTGGTGCGGTGCTGTGTTTTGACTTCTGGTTTGAGAACGGTGTTGGTGAAGCCGATGTTGTCGGTTGTTGCTGGATGATGTTTACCCTGACCAAGGACTCTGTGAGGCTCATGCTCTGCCAGGGAGGAGGGGAAGCTGTGAGGAAGCAGAGACGGGGCGCCTGACCCGGGCTAGCTGGGGAGGTATTCCATACCACAGCACGTCATGCCCGGGGTGGGGGGGTAACTGGGAGTTACCCGGAAGGACAGGAGCTTCCGGGTGGAACTCGTTTTCTTGGCCGGTGGTATCGTATTCTCTTCCCTTGTTATTTTCCCTTATCATTGTTTTAGCTGATAGTAGCGGTGGTGATTTGTTGCTGGACTGTTCTTGTCTCAACCCGTAGGAGTTGCACTCTCTCGATCCTCCTCCCCGTTCCTCCGGGAGCGGGGAAGGGGAGAGCCCCGGTGCAGGGGGGGGGGAGTCGGACACGGACCTCGATTGTTGTCAGCTCGGCACCACTCACTGGGAGTGAGTGAACAAGTTACCTGACTGGGTTTAAACCACAACATGAGGAAAACTGAAAGAATGTAACTCCCATGAGTTAAGAACAGTCCAGTAACTAAGGTATAATAGAAAACTACTACTACCACCACCAATAATAATAATGATAAGGGAAATAACTAGGGGAAAGAATACAATTGCTCGTCACCCGCCAACCGATACCCAGCCCGACCTGAGCAATGATCTGGGCCTTCTGGGTAACTCCCCCCACTTTATATACTGGGCATGATGTGCTGTGGTATGGAATGCCCCTTTGGCTACTTTAGGTCAGGTGTTCTGTCTCTGCGTACTCCCAGCTTCCTGTGACCCTCCTCCCTGATAGAGGATGAGACTGAAAAAGTCCTTGATCAGAGTAAACATTACTTAGCATCAACTAAAACCACTGGTGTGTTATTAGAATTGTTCTCAAAAGTCAAAAACACAGCACTGCACCAGCTACTAAGAAGGAGAAAATTGACTGCTACAGCTGAACCCAGGACACCTTTTGTTGAGGACACCATAACTGCACACAGTACTCCAAGTGGGGTCTCATGCAATAATAAATAATTTATGAATCACCACAACTTAAAGCACACTTTATGCTACTTTAAATGCACATTCAAGTTAAATGAATGGAAATTTGCATAGGCACTATTTTCAGGGGAAAGGGCTCTTTTATTTTTTACAATGTCCTGCTCAGGTTTATGAGAACCAGACAGACTTCTTCCCTCCTTACCATCCTTGAAGTTTCCAGGCACCTGGCCAAACAGGTTGTGATGACTCTGGCACAGAACAGGGAAGTATACCAGTGCACACAGAGCACAGTCTATAAAATCAAACAGTTAAAAGTCCCATTGGACTTGGACCAGAATTGCTGCCAGAAAGCAAAACTTGTGATCCTCCAGTGGTCAGGGATATCTCCACTGTCATCTGCTTCTACTAAGAATTGAGTGACTTGCATTATTTTGCATATTTTGAGTCTAGATTATGATTATTATATTGATATGGCAAGTCATGTATTCAGATTTGACTAGATCTGCAGATGGTCCAGGTGATTAGAAACCATAAGCTAAACTGTGCTATAAAAAAAGTGCTACACTACTTATAAACTACTTATAACTACTTACTTTTATACTATAAAATTGTGCTAAACTGATTCTGGTTATTAAAACACCTGTGCTACTCTGATCACAAGATTCTAAGCTGATCATAAAATTCTGCTAAAAAATATAGCTTTAATTGTAACTACAACTTAGTGTCATCATCATTCTGCCAAGGATCCCCCAAAAAACTTGCCTGGCCCCATAGTGGATGGCTGCACGCAAAGATTTGCGGTCAATGGCACAATGTCCAAACGGAGACCAGTAATAAGAGGTGTCCCTCAGGGGTCAGTGTTGGAACTGATCCTGTTCAACATCTTTGTTAGCAACATGGACAGTAGTATTGACAGGTGGAGGGAAGGGATGCAATCCAGAGGGACCTTGACACACTTGAGACGTGACCCAATGCCAGCCTCATGAAGATCAACAATGTGAAGTGCAAGGTCCTATACCTGGGTCAGGGCAACCCCATGCACAGCTACAGGGTGGGTGGAGAAGTGATTCAGAACAGCCCTGTGGAGAAGTACTTGGGGCTGTTGGTCGACGAGAAACTGAACATGATCCGGCAGTGTGTGCTTGCAGCCTAGAAAGCCAACCATATCTGGGGTTTCATCAAAAGAAGCATGACTGGCAGATCTAAAGAGGTGATCCTGTCACTCTGCTCTGCTCTCCTCTTGTGAGACCCCACTTGGAGTACTGGTGTCCTCAACATAAGAAGAACATTGAGCTGTTGAAGCAAGTCCAGAGGAGGGCCATGAGGATGATAAGAGGGCTGGAGCACCTCCCATATGAAGTCAGGATGAGAAAGTTGGGGCTGTTTAGCCTTAGGAAGAGAAGGCTGCTTGGAGGTCTCATAGCAGCCTTCCAGTATCTGAAGGGGGCCTACAAGCATGCTGGAAAGGGACCCTTCATCAGGGACTTTAGAGATAGGACAAGGGGTGATGGGTTCCCACTTAAACAGGAGAAGTTCAGGTTAGATATAAGGAAGTAGTTCTTTACTGTGAAGGTGGTGAGGCACTGGAACAGGTTGCCCAAATAAGTGATAAATGATCCATCCCTGGCAGTGTTCAAGGCCAGGTTGGATAGTCTTGAGCGACATGGTCTAGTGTGAGGTATCCCTACCTATGGCGGGGGGTTGGAACTAGATGATCTTAAGGTCCTTTCCAACCCTAACCATTCTTGATTCTATGATTGCTTTCTTCACTTCTCATTCTCTAGAGGTTTGGATAATACCTTTTAATATCTTTTATTTTTTTTCTTAATTTATTAAAATAAAATTCAAATTTTAGTTAAGTGCATTAATTCAAAGCAGACAAATGTATCAGATAAACACTGACAAACAGTTCTACTGTTCTTTGCTGCTAAACTACTACTAACAGTGTGAGATGTAGTGTGTTCTGGAAATAAGAGGGTCCCTCACAGACTTGCATAAAGCTCTGAGGAGGAATTTTCCTGCTTTGGGTGAAATACAATTTAAGCATTATGATTTACCTCAATCAAATTCCAAAAGAAAAAAAAATTGATATAGCAAGAAAACATTTCATAGGGGAAAGTATTATACCAGCATACATGGCTCAACTTTAAAATATTAAGTTCTTTTTAATTAATACCAAAGAAACTGCTTCTTCACAATCTGAAGTTGCATCACTACATTTTGCTCATGAGAATAAAATTTACAGTCATGAGTTGCACATAAAGGATTTATTTTAAATGCTTTAAGGATAGAGTTACATCATAATTATAAAAATTACTTACAGAATTAAGTAACAGACTTAAAGTATTCATACTTCTATATGCAGAGAAAAAAAAATAATGAAGCCAAGCTCTAAATATGAAGTTGTTACCTAATTTTAAAATGTGAACACGAAGACCTTTGAACTATACACATACCAAGAACCATCCTAATTTCACTAATAATGTAAAATACAAAAAGCACAGCATTTTGAAGGAACCAAAACCTGCTTTTTCCATAATTCTTTTGCCCTTAAGCAACTGCAGTCTATTGTATCTGAAGATAAAGCCTCCATTTTAAAATAATTAATTTAAAGATGGCTTATACCTATTGCAATAAGTAGAAATTTCCCCAAAGTGTTTCAGTCTTGATGTAGTCCAACTTAGTTTAGGGTTTGGCACTCAAAAAAACCCCCTAAAATTAATGTTTTATTAATTGATTGTGATTTTATTTATTCTTGAACAGAATGCATGCACGGTTCCTTCAAATGCTGTATGACACATACAAGTGGAAAATTACCTTCCATTGGAACTATGTTCGCCTCACCAGTGCATTTAATTCTACTAACAACCATTCAAACAGCATAATAAGAAATTTCACAAAAAAATGAACACAAAATAAAACCAGAACAAAACCCAAACATTATAACATGCAACTTCAGTTTGTTACATTGAACATTCTAATATTATAAGCATGCAAAAAAATAATGGTCTGAATTTAAGATTTATGGTTTTTTTTGGGTTTTTTTGTGTGTGTGTTTGGTGCGTTTTGGGGGTTTTTTTGGGGTTTTTTTTTTTGATTTTTAAAAAGTTTTACATGGCAGCCTGACATCATGCACACACACAATATACAACAATACTACAGCAGGTAAATGAGAAAGGCAAATAACCTCTATACAAAAATCCATGGCTTGTGCCATCACAAGACCTATGATAAATTTGGAAAGTAATTTGAACCCCTAGAACAAGGGACCAACATGTAGTAGTTACTAAGGTAATACAAGCACTGCATGCAGATCTGAAACATGAGCCTAAAATAAAGTCCAAAGCAGATGGCAGGGAGTGGAATTAGTCTCAAGTCTCAAAAAGGTGGTGTAAGCTATTAAATAATAGCCACAAAACCAATACCACTCCCCCTAAGAAAAAAGATGAAAGGAAAAAAACCCCATGCAACAGACAATGGGGACATCTAAAAACAAACAGAAAATTTTATAGTGTATAGATTATATTTCAATTAGTAAAATATGTTGTGTATTAGAGTGGCTTGCATAAAACCCACAAATGCAAGTCTAATGCTAAAAATGTTCCAGTAGGCGCACACCTCAAATATTTCAAAACAAACCTTGTATTCTTTAGATGTAAACCCCAAAATTCATTGTACTAAGTTATTAATGTATTTTGTATGCAATCAATACACCCATTCTTGTGCCACAAATATCAACTTGGGCTCATGGAGCCAGGCTCAGCTTTGAGATTTACATGCAGGACTCTTAAGAGTCAATAGAAAGCACATAACAGATCTGCAGGATGAAAGCACTATGTTGCAAATCTGCTCACTTTGTTCAAAACACAATAAAAATTTACTGACTCAGGTACTTAGTGCTTAAAGACTGGATCGAGAAGCTGTGAACTGAAAGACAGTAGCCTGCCTTTGGTTGCCCATGATGAAATACAGGACATACATAATGCAATATAGTAGAAAGGGACAAAGAACTGAAATACCATATTTACACAATATTACCATTTAACATCATAATGAGGCACAAGCCTTAAGGCTAAAATATGAAATCAAGCAAAAAAATGGACAGAAAAGGACTTAAACCACTGAGTCTTTGATATCAAGAATACCCACAATAGAGGTCAGACCTCTGATCTCTCTGTCAGTACCATTCAAGCATCCTTCCACTAACAGCATGAAGTTGGATATCTATGTATTCCTTCTTTCCATCAATAGTGTCGACTATTCACATTCTTCACATACTGTATTTCTGTGAAGCAGTATTTTGAAGCTTGTAGAGCTCTACACTAGCATGACAATTCTGTTGCTGTGTTGATCCTTGTTGCAATTCTGATGCTTTTAAAAGTTGCTACACTTAAAAAACAAATAACCTAACCTTGATTTACAACTATCTCACAAGATTACAATTGTGAAAGGATTCTGCTATTGTGGGCTGCAATTTACATCCACATTCTAATGCAGACGAATAAACCACTGAGACTGTCTATAGCTCCCCTTAGTACACCACTGGCATGTAGAACTCTAGTGCTCATAGAATGAAATTCATGTTAACATCATACCTCAAAGCAAGTACAACAGGTTTAAATTGGAGATTTGTCTGGACAGCCTCTACATGGAAAAGCCAGAAAAAGAATATATGGAGAAGATGCCTTCTTGAACCAAAAGCAAAACCCCAAACAAAACAAATGAATACAGCAGACTGAGCAGAAGGCAATGAATATTTCTCCTCTAAAGAAGGTCTTCAGTGTAAAAGGACCCCCCACCCTCATAAGAGTGTATTTACCATGTAAAAGATTAACTACTATTAGGTTTTTGAGTCCACACTCAAACATCCAGGTTGCTAGGTTAAATGAGAGACTACTGATTGCCAACGCGTAGTCTAAAATCTTAAGTAGCATATATACTGTTAAACTTGTGGCACCAAGCACTTGGGTTCTGCTGAGAAATGTGTATAATGAAAGAGAGTACAACATTTGGGATTAAAGGCAGCTTTGTTGTGTATATTTTACTGGCTTCTACAACTTGTAAACAAAGGTCCTTAACCTCCATTTTCTAATTAACTGTTTACACAGATTAAATATCTTTTTATAGTTTAAAGTCTTTTCACTGAAAGGTGCATAAATCAAACACTTGATATTCTACTGCCCTGTGAATAGTAAAAATGCATAAGTATTTCCATATACTGGAAGCTCTTAAAAAGCTTAATTTGAAATAAAGTGTAGGAACACAGTAGATTGATGTTACTCGGGTTAGGCACTCTTTACTGCTGAATAAATTGTTTAAACCTTTCAGAAGAGTCACCTCTGTCCCAACTCAGAAAACAAGGACTGCCAGTAACCAAGAAATTAATGTTACAAAAGAAGGCATATCAAAAATAGCAAGCTACACTTGCATGTGGCAGTTGAATAGGTGAGTGCAAGGTTGAAGAAAATGTTAAAATATATGAGAAAATCTAGATTACAATACTAGATTGACTTCACACAGCTTGAATTTTCAGCTGTTCTTAGCTTTTAACTCCCTCCCACCCAAATATATTGACTTCCTTCAAGAAAAGGAGTTCTCTTATGCAAAATGCGCGATGTTCACATAAATTTGTATTATTCAGAACAAAATAGTTTTGCTGATAGAGATCATGGGTTCACAGGGACATTTAAGTTTTCATTTAACTGAAAAACAGTCAAGTCTTTGTGTTTACAAATTTTATGTTTAATAGTTCCACAAATTTGGCAGAAGTTCATGATGATGTCTAGGATGTCTTCACCAAATCATAGACATAAATATGGAAATCATCATCAAACTTGATGAAATAGACAGATGGTTTGGCTTCAACTTGATGAATGACCATGCCAGTCCGTTTTGAGCCATCTTCTTTGGCATATTCCACTTGTTTGCCCACCAGGCTGTCCACAACTTCACCTGGTTCCCGTTCTGCAGGAGGTGAATCATCTGTAATATGAAAATACAATGCACTTCAGTAGTCATTTATGGATTTTTTCCAATGTACAAACCTTCAGAGCCTTCTTTGACACTTAAGAAACAATCACAAGTTTAAAACACAGAGTATGTCTAAAATTAGCTGTTCAGACAAGCACCTAACTATTGCCATGCTTCCAGAAAGTACAGTCACAGATTTTTTTTTTTTTTTGGGTAATACTGTCTTCAATTTTATGAAGCAAAAATAGCATTTCAATTGGTTAGAAAAGTAAATATTTTGACATGAAGGTTTACACACCAATTACAGAACGCTTGTAGATATTGAATTTAAGCCCCAGCAGAACAAAGCACTGAGTCTCTTTAACAGAAATGCAGGTGTGCTAGAACTACTTCTCCCCGCACACTTTATCCAAAATGTCAATGCAAGCATTCCATTACAAAAAGAGCACATCTTTTCCAAGCTAAGTGTAACCTCCTTAATCAATAATGCTGTTAAAAGGGCTTTTGATTTCACACTAGAATGGATACTATTGAGAAGTCTATATTATTTGCTTTTCTAGCAAAATCTACCCAGAAGTATCCTTAAGGACACAGAGGTAAGTAGTAGATAGTCTCAGGAAAAAAAGAGTGCATGAAAAACTTAATTCTTAAATCTGAAAAGCATAAGCCTTTTTTCTGTTAAAAAATCTAAGTGTAATCTCTTCCACAATAGTATGCATATATTAATCAGAATTAGGAATTACTATGGAAAAGGATTTTCCAGTATTTACTGCATATTTCACCACTGATTCAAGTAAAATATTTCAGAAGTTGTTTAATACAGATGTATTTCTTTTTGTGCTGTAACCTTTGATACTTAAAAAGATTCTTCTTTGTCAACTCCATTTGCCATACATAAACCATAGGGCAAACAATAATACAAAGAGATGAAGCTTCCTGGAAGAAAAAAGTAACTGGCCTACTTACTGGAATCAGGCATAATGCGAAGGTCACCTTCTTTATAATCATCTAATAGTTGGTACATGTACAAGACAGGATCTTTCTCATAGGTAATATAAAACCATGTGTTCATAATAGGAGCTCGAGCCAAGACCATCCCCCTCCATTCATCTTTTGAGCCATCCTCTGTCTCAAACATATGTTCCACAGCTTTGCCAATCATTGTGTCTGCCAGGTGGGCATCACTAATTCGAGATGAAGCTGAAATGGTAGCAGTTCATTATAGTTCAGTATGTTCATTCAAAAGTACAGAAATAAGTATTTGCAAAAATAATAATCTTTATCCAGATTCATGAATAAACTTGTTTGAAAGTTAGTCAATTCCCATACAGAACAAATATTGCCCATTCCGGAGAGCTGAAGACCAAAGAACTGCATAACTTGAAAAATTATTTTAACATGTTAACTACTCTTATTGGCATTTTTCATCATTGTACAGCCCCCCCCCCCCCCAATAATGCAAGGTAAAGGGAAAGTAATATAGACCACAGAAAAGAACAGTGTCTGTATTTTAAATACAAGATAAGATAATGAAGGTGTTTGGTTTGGTTCCCCCTAACCCCATTCTAGAGACTGCTACTGATATCTTTGCAGTCAGGAAAAACAAGAAGTTATTCCATACAGAAATAAACAATTATTAAGGAAAACTTTGAACTTTACAGTTTGAAAAAATCTGCAGTTTAAAATTTCAGTGCTAATTCTGAAAACAAATAAAGCCTTGTTACTAGTCAAGTTATTTCACTTTTTTCCTCTCCATTTCTATTAATACCTAGGGAAAGCACATGAAAAAACCTCCAACCAAACACAAAATTACTGTCTAACACACAAGACAGCACAGCTAGGACATTTCTCAGCTAGCTCAGAATTTAAATTTTAATAGAAATATCAATGTTACATGTACATAAGCTTGTTAGGGATAAAATTAAACAAGAAAAAAATACAGACTTTTCTGCATGACATTTAAAGACAAAAGACAGCACTATGCACTCTGGTATCATCAAATCTTTGTGTAATCAACAAAAATTAAAAAGAACATTTAGATTATCTGCCATGTGATGAAAAGTAATTTAAATAATAAAATTTAAATGTTCTGACAACATTTGCGCATATAGGAAAAAACCTCTTACCAACTCTGTCTGGAAGGACTTCAAGTGCTGAAACTCTTTCATCTTTGTGCAGTTCTAGTCCATATACACAATCAAATCCATCATACTTAATAAGATAGAGAGAGGGATTTACAGGAACTTGATCAAGAACTGTGCCCTTCCATTGTGTTACAGGTCCACTCCCTTCTTTCCAGCCATGCTGTATTCTGCAGCCTACAATGTTTCTTCGTGGCTGAGAAATAGGTTTGCTTGGTCCAACATTGTTTCTATGCTTTCTGTACACAGATACAAGCATAACATTAAACAAGTACATACTCAAAATTTTACTTTGGACAAGAGCTTTACGCTGGCAATACATTATTATATGTTAATAAAGATAAATCAAATTCTAACATACACAGCTTTGTGCATATTATTCAAATTAGGTTATAAAACATATTACATTGTACTTGAAAAAAGAAAACAAAACAAAAACACAATGAAAAGTAGTGGAACACTTTCAATATTTTCTATAAGCTTGCTTTCCTAATAGCAGTTTCTAAAACTAGCTTGCTTAAGCCAACAGGACTATTTTAGCCATTGATACACTGAACATCAGAGGTAAAACGTGCTTGTTAAAACCCTAAATCAGGTCTCAGAGAGCAATGCTACCTAACAGGAGTATACTTCTGCTACTTTGCTGCTCTCTGCAGAACAGTAAACATAATTCCCTTACTCCAGGAGGAAGTAATCAGTGGAAACATTTAATGGTGGTTGACTAAAATTCTTCAAAGCATTTGTTTTCCCTAACCTGTGTTGTCACCTGAAGGAAACTTTGCTTCCCTCTGCACTTACAGGGATCTTGGACTTCAAGTGTTTTTAAAAACACATGATAGCAACAATATTCTTCTAACATTCTATTTTAGTACAACACAAGAAAAAAAGACATGCAAAGGTCACAGAAATAGAAGAGGTACTCCTTAAAGCAGATAATAAATTAAATATACTTTTTACCTTCCCTTTAATTCAACCTGCAGATTCCTTCTGGTGAAGGTCAGTTGCTCTGATAAACAGCCATGTAAGCTATTTCACAAGTTTTAAACCACTAAAACAGTGTTACACAAGTCTTATTCTACTCAGTTAAAAAATAAAAAACAACAAAAAAAACCAACCAAAAACATAAATGGCAACTGACAGTTGCGAATACAATATATGAGAAAACATATGAACATTACAAAAGTACACTGGTGATAAATGCATATTATCTTTATTTTATCATGTTACAATATGCATATTCATTTCTAAAAGGATATTTAGAGGGTTGTCTGATAAAAATTCTCACGAATCTTAGCTAATTGCAAACTAAATTTCTGGATTATTTACCACTTACAGTACACTTCATTTAAATGGCAATAAAATATACACTTCACTAGCACACTTAAAAGTAACATCAGTTGCAGAAAACAACATCCATCCTTAAATTAGTGACAGTGACCAAAGAAAAATGTCTTCAGAAAAATGAAAGCTCACAGAGCAGCCCATGTATGACAGAGATCCAAAAGACACAAATAGTAATCATATCAGTAAAGCATCATAATTAGTCTTAAAGTATAATAAAACCAGTATATAAAATTAGTAATGCTAAAGTTATAATCACAACTCAATTAAAAACAATATGTAGAATTCCTTCAGCATCTTGTCCCAGCTCCGGACTTTCATTCTCCACAAAAAGCATAGCAGAGTTCTACAATAACTTTTGGCAAATTTAAGTTTTGTGATGATTTAACCATATCAAGGAGGTCAGTCTGCATTCATAATCTGTGTTGTCAAAGTTAGAAGCAATGTTAAGAAGAAATGTTAACCTCTTCCAGTTAAGAGGCACTCCCTTGCAAAGTTGGTTCTATTTTTCCACGGAAACTTGAACACATGATAAAATACTAGTTCTTGACTAAAGTCTTTCTTTTTTCTTTTTTTTTTTTTTTTAAATTATAATAGTCTCAGTAATATTTTACTATAAAGAAATGAGATCAGAGATATGGTTCTTGGGCACAATGAAAAAGGGATTGCTTTGCATGCAATTAATTTATTTACTTTTAACGAATCTTAAATAAATTTTAGGCAACCTCAGAGAATAAAACCAACTCCTCCTGAAGATCATAGAATCACAGAATACTTAGGGTTGGAAAGGATCATCTAGTTCCAACCCCCCCGCCATGCGCAGGGACACCTCACACTAAACCATGTCACCCAAGGCTCTGTCCAACCTGGCCTTGAACACTGACAGGGATGAAGCATTCACAACTTCCCTGGGCAACCCATTCCAGTGCCTCACCACCCTTACAGTAAAGAACTTCCTCCTTATACCCAATCTAAACTTACCCTGTTTAAGTTTAAACCTGTAACCTCTTGTCCTATCATTACAGTCCCTAATGAAGAGACCCTCTCTGGCATCCTTATAGGCCCCCTTCAGATACCGGAAGGCTGCTATGAGGTCTCCATGCAGACTTCACTTCTCCAGAACAATCAGTCACTGGAATAATCTCCCCAGGGAAGTGGTGGATTTCCCAATATTGGACACTTTTAAGATTCGGCTGCTCAGGCTGCTGGGACATCTAGTCTAAGTCATGCTTTGCCTAGAAAGGTTGGACAAAATAATCTTTGAGGTCCCTATCAACTTGGTGCTCTAAGATTCTGTGAATGCAAGAAAAAATACACTGTGGTTTAATTTAATTTTAATAACAATTTTAGCAGAAGCAAATGGATAAATTGGATTAGGGTTTTACCAGGCTTCTTCAAGCACTGGTGCAGTTTTATGAGAATACATGTAAACAGTAACCCTCAAAGACTGCAGGTGAAGTTAATTGTTTAAAAAAGTAGACAGAAATCCTGAAAGTACCATTTCTTATGTTTCCTACTGTACTTGTTCTTCCATTGAATTAGCAAGACACAGTTACTGAGACAAGCAATACAGTTTGTTCTCTATTTGCACTAGATTTTCTTCATGATGTGCATTGATACAGCGCTCAATCTCTCTCACTTCTGATACGGAGAAAACTCCAGGAACAAACTTGCCAACAAAGTTTTCAAGCTGACAAGCAGGTATTCTTTATTGCGGCGCCGGGAGACACGGGGGATAGCTCCTCCTAACATGGGTCTCTCAATTGCCACACAAGCTGTCCATTTATAGCCACTGGGCATACATACATATTCATGAGGCTACGTATGGATTACATCATTTTCCAGAAAGTTCCCTGCATGCGTACAGAATTGTGGTGGTGGTCTCTGAGGGTCAAGGAGTCTTTAAACTAGATGTGTTGGGGGAGGGGGGCATCATTCCATTCCAACACACCCAGTCAGATGCCAGAACCCATAAAAAATG
>NW_026639013.1:0-4375 GCF_028554395.1 Pezoporus wallicus | reverse complement strand
TGAAAAAGGGGTTTGGGGTGAGAAAGGGGAGTTTTGGGGTGAAAAAAGGGTTTGGGTTGAAAGATTTTGGGGTCAAAAGGGGGATTTTAGGGTGAAAAGGGGTATTGGGGGTGAAAAAGGGGGTTTTGGGATAAGAAATGGGTTTGGGAGCAAAAGGGTTTTGTGGTGAAAAAAGCGGGTTTGGGTTAAAAAAGGAGGATTTGGGGGTGAAAAAGGGTGGTTTTGGGGTGAAAAAGGGGGGTTTTGGGGCTGTTAGAGCCTGCTTTCCCATCCCAGTTTTCCCACAGTATCCCGGGATCGCCCAGAGCATCCACAGCGACGTGGAAAACCTCCTGGCTCTGCTGCGGATGAGCTCGGCCCTGCCTGAGGGTGAGTTGGGAATCCCTATGGATAACACCGGGAAAACGTCCCAAATCCCTTTTTCCTGTCCCAAATCCCTTTTCCCCTTCCCAAATCCCCTTTTTCCCGTCTCAAATCCCCTTTTTCCCATCCCAAATCCCCTTTTTCCCTTCCCAAATCCCTTTTCCCCATCCGAAATCCCTTTTTTCCCCCTTTTCAAATCCCTTTCTTCCTTCTCAAATGTTTTCCCTTCCTAAATCCCTTCTTCTTATCCAAATCCTTTTCCTTTTCTCAAATCCTCTTTTCCCCTTCCAAAATCGTTTTCCCTTTCCCAAATCCCATTTTTCCCTTCCCAAATCCCCTTTTTCCCTTCCCAAACCCCTTTTTCCCCTTCCCAAATCCCTCTTTTCCCTTCCCAAATCCCCCTTTCCCTTCCCAAATCCCCTTTTTCCCTTCCCAAATCCCCCCTTTTCCCTTCCCAAATCCCCCTTTTCCCAAATCCCCCTTTTCCCTTCCCAAATCCCTTTTCCCTTCCTAAATCCCCCTTTTCCCAAATCCCCCTTTTCCCTTCCCAAATCCCTTTTCCCTTCCTAAATCCCCCTTTTCCCGTCCCAAATCCCATTTTCCCTTCCCAAATCCCATTTTTCCCTTCCCAAATCCCATTTTCCCTTCCCAAATCCCATTTTTCCTTTCCCAAATCCCCTTTTTCCCTTCCCAAATCCCATTTTTCCTTCCCAAATCCCATTTTCCCTTCCCAAATCCCATTTTTCCTTCCCAAATCCCATTTTCCCTTCCCAAATCCCCTTTTTCCCTTCCTAAATCCCATTTTCCCTTCCCAAATCCCCTTTTTCCCTTCCCAAATCCCATTTTCCCTTCCCAAATCCCATTTTCCCTTCCCAAATCCCATTTTTCCTTTCCCAAATCCCCTTTTTCCCTTCCCAAATCCCAATTTTCCCTTCCCAAATCCCATTTTTCCTTTCCCAAATCCCCTTTTTCCCTTCCCAAATCCCATTTTTCCTTTCCCAAATCCCCTTTTTCCCTTCCCAAATCCCCCTTTTTCCCTTCCTAAATCCCATTTTTCCTTCCCAAATCCCCTTTTTCCCTTCCCAAATCCCATTTTTCCCTTCCCAAATCCCCTTCTTCCCTTCCCCAGGCCTTTTTGCTGAGAACTCCCTGGAAGAGCTGCGGAAGGAGCTGGAATGGGAATGCGATTACCACCAGGAAGCCCAATCCGCCCGCACCTTCCGGTTGGGATGCGCTCAACGGGGGTTTCGGGCTGCACGGGGTTGGGGTTATCCCTATGGATTCCTTCACGCTTCCCGTGCTTTTCCCAAGGGATCTCCTGCGGGACGATCCCTTCTTCTCGGTGCCGCGGGTGGTGCCGGAGCTGTCGGCAGCGCGGGTCCTCACCATGGAGCTGGGCAGCGGGATCCCATTGGATCAGTGTCGGGATCTGCCCCAGGACGTGCGGGATGAGGTGGGTATGGAAAAGGGGGGGGGTTAATCCCAAAATCCCATCCAATTCCCACCCCATTCCCATAGATCTGCACCCACCTCCTGCGCCTCTGCCTGCGGGAGCTCTTCGAGTTCCGCCTCATGCAGACCGATCCCAACTGGGCCAATTTCCTCTATGACCCCCCCCAGCACAAGGTGAGCCCCCCCCCCCCCCCAAATTCCCAGCCCCATTCCCACATGGATCCAGCAGCATTCCCAACCCCATTCCCATAGGTGACGCTGTTGGATTTCGGAGCCACGCGTTCCTTCGATCAGGAATTCACGGATCATTACATTGAGGTTTGAAGGGGGGGTTTGGGGTACCCCCCCCCCTTTTTATTCCCAAGTATTCCCAAGTATTCCCAGTTTTCCCCCCCCTTTTCCAGGTGATCCGGGCTGCGGCCGATGGGGATAGGGAAAAAGTGCTGCAGAAATCCCGGGATCTCAAGTTCCTGACGGGATTTGAGAGCAAAGTAAGGGGGGATCCCATTAATTCCCCCCCACATCCCATGCCAGGGGTACCCCTATTCCTGTTCCACCCCTCCCTGTGTCCCCATTGACCCCATTTGCGCTCTATCACCCCATATCCCCCCCCCATGGGTCCCCCTGTCCCCACTGATCCCATATCCTCACTGATCCCATTTACTCTATGGTCCCCCCATATCCCCATTGAGCCCCATATCCCCATAGACCCCATTGACCCTATAGACCCCATTGTCTCCATTCACCTCACATCCCCATTCACCCCATTGACCCTGTTTCCCCATAGCCCCCATTCACCCCACTGCCTCCTTTCACCCCATAGCCCCACTTGACCCTATAGCCACCATTCACCCCATAGCCCCCATATCCCCCATTTACCCCATAGTCCCCATTCACCCCATACCCCCCATTTCCCCCACTGACCCCATAACCATCACTGATGTCATAACCCCCATTAATCCCATGTCCCCCATTCCCCCCATAGCCCCCACTGACCCCATGCCCCCATTCACCCCATACCCCCCATAGCCCCCACTGACCCCATGCCTCCCATTCACCCCATGCCCCCCATTGACCCCGTACCCTCATTCACCCCATACCCCCCCATTCTCCCCATAGCCCCCACTGACCCCATGCCCTCCATTCACCCCATAGCCCCATTGACCCCACAGCTCCCATTCCCCCATTCACCCCATACCCCCCATAGCCCCCACTGACCCCATAACCATCACTGATACCATAACCCCTATTGATCCCATGTCCCCCATTCCCCCCATAGCCCCATTGACCTCATAACCATCATTGCTGCCATAACCCCCATTGATCCCATGTCTCCCATTTACCCCATAGCCCCCACTGACCCCATGCCCCCCATTCACCCCACAGCCCCCAGTCACCCCATACCCCCCACTGACCCCATTGCCCCCATTCACCCCATACCTCCCGTTCACCCCATTCCCCCCACTGACCCCATAGCCCCCATTGACACCATTGCCCCCATTCCCCCTCTTCACCCCATACCCCCCATTGCCCCCATTCACCCCATACCCCCGTTCACCCCATACCCTCCACTGACCCCATACCCCTATTGACCCCACAGCTCCCATTCACCCCATAGCCCCCGTTCACCCCATACCCCCCACTGACCCCATTGCCCCCATTCACCCCATAGCCCCCAATGACCCCATTCCCCCAGTCACCCCATACCCCCACTGACCCCATTGCCCCCATTCACCCCATACCTCCCACCCCATTCCCCCCACTGACCCCATAGCCCCCATTGCCCCCATTCACCCCATACCCCCATTGCCCCCATTCACCCCATACCCCCGTTCACCCCATACCCTCCACTGACCCCATAGCCCTATTGACCCCACAGCTCCCATTCACCCCATACCCCCCGTTCACCCCATAGCCCCCATTTACCCCATTCCCCCCCCCCCGACCCCCCTCCGCGCAGGCGCACGAGGCCGCTCACACCTCTGCCGTTCTCCTCCTGGCCGAGCCCTTCTCCCACCCGGGTCCCTTCGATTTCGGGGCTCAGAGCACGGCGCGGGGGGCCAAGGGACCCGGGTGGGAGAAGGGCTCGGCCAGGAGGAGAACGGCAGAGGTGTGAGCGGCCTCGTGCGCCTGCGCGGAGGGGGGTCGGGGGGGGGGGAATGGGGTAAATGGGGGCTATGGGGTGAACGGGGGGTATGGGGTGAATGGGAGCTGTGGGGTCAATAGGGCTATGGGGTCAGTGGAGGGTATGGGGTGAACGGGGTATGGGGTGAATGGGGGCAATGGGGGTATGGGGTGAAGGGGGGAATGGGGGCTATGGGGTCAGTGGGGGGAATGGGGTGAACAGGAGGTATGGGGTGAATGGGGGCAATGGGGTCAGTGGGGGGTATGGGGTGACTGGGGGCAATGGGGTCATTGGGGGCTATGGGGTGAATGGGGGCAATGGGGTCAGTGGGGGGTATGGGGTGAACGGGGGCTATGGGGTGAATGGGAGCTGTGGGGTCAAGAGGGGTATGGGGTCAGTGGAGGGTATGGGGTGAACGGGGGTATGGGGTGAATG
>NW_026639012.1:0-451 GCF_028554395.1 Pezoporus wallicus | reverse complement strand
TTCCCTGGTGACGGTGTGGAGGGGAGAGGAGGTACCTGGACGGCGGGAGATAACGGGTGACACATTCACCCTCCACGGCACAGGGGAGATGGAACCTGCGGTCGCAGCCCACCTCCTGGCAGGTGATGGTGGCCCCCCTCTCGCCACACACGAAGCAATCCTGGAAAGAGCAGAGCAGCCCCCATCAGCGGCAGCCTCAGGGCCTCCACAGCCAGACCGACACCTCGGGGCAGGGCGCAGAACGTGGCCACTGCTGGGTCGCTGTAAGCGGCGAGGAGAAGCAGACAGGCCAACCCAATATGGGTGATAAGCAACTTCTTCTTCATTTGTGACGCAGTTCACACATATATAGGAGTGGTATTCAGCCACTCCTTCTTGGCATAACAGCATTGGTTAGCCCCCACAGCTTCCTCCACATTCTCCTCCCAGGTCTGGTCTCTGGCTACCTCTG
>NW_026639011.1:0-4499 GCF_028554395.1 Pezoporus wallicus | reverse complement strand
TGACATACTTTTGTAAACCATTAAAATATCAATTGGAAAAACAATGGGGCATTCATAAGTTTTTGTATATGCCTAACTCCCCAAAAGCTCTTTTGGGGAGAGATTTGTTAGAACATCTGGGAGCGACTATTACTTTCAAAAGAGACGAGATCACTTTAGAAGTAAATGACCAACAATATACAGAGATGTTAAGCTTAGTTAGTGAATTAACATTTTCTCATTCAGAAGCAGAACTCTTCCAGGTCTACTTACATTGCAAAAATGGGAGAAAAAGTTTGTTTTCCCTCAGAGGTATATTAAACCAAACCTCAAGATACTCGGTGTGGTCTAAGGGTTGCTCTTGTGCTATAAATTCTTGTGTAAAATATTTTACAATAGCTTCTCAATTTAGACATGCATAAATACTGTGGTAGTATTTCAAAAGATCATTTATTCAAGATTATTCTTTATGCTCATGGTTAACTGTAGCTGTAGTAAAGCTGCTTTGAAAAAGCAGCATTTTGTATGCGCATAAAACGTTGAAATATTTATAATCAGCCAGCTCTGTTAGTCAATATAGAGGAACAACTGTCTGTCTGCTTCATATCAGGACTGTTCTGCTGTATCAAAAGAATGAAACTTTATGATTGCACTGTGTGTGTTACTTAATATTTAGGTATTTCCTATTAAAAGTGTTTGCATATGTATTTTACATTTCCAGGGTTGACGTTGGAAGACAATATGATGTCCTCTACACTTGCTGCTCAAAGAGGAGATTTGGCACCTTTCTCTTTAGTGGAGACATGTGATAGCAAGATTACTCTCATATAGGTGGAACAACTTTCTTTAACAGTCCATTTTATGGTTTAACTGCTTGTTCTGCCCTGCTGTAGGTATCAGTACTGAGACGTACCCCGCGCTGATTTCATTTCGCTGTTCTGTTAAAGCCTGTGCTTCTCCCTGGCCTGACAGGGCTGATGTTGTGTGCCAAATCCTTAGCTCTGGATATGATTAGTAATGTATTAAGTTGCTGGGAGTGGAAGGCTGAACATTGGTTAGTGTCGTGGTTTAAGCCCAGCCGGCAACCCAGAACCACGCAGCCGCTTGCTCATTCACCCCCCTTCCTCCCCCCACTCCCAGAGGGATGGTGAGAAGAATCGAAAGAATGTAGCTCCCACAGGTTGAGATAAGAACGGTCCAGTAACTAAGGTATAGCACAAAACTACTGTTGCTACCACCAATAAAAATAATGATAAGGGATATAACAAGGGGAGAAAATACAACCGCTCACCACTCACGGACCGATACCCCGCCCGACCCAAGCAGTGAACTAGCCCTCCTGGGTAACTGCCCCCAGTTTATATACTGGGCATGACGTGCTGTGGTATGGAATACCTCTTTGGCTAGTTGGGGTCAGGTGTCCTGTCTCTGCTTCCTCCCGGTTTCCCCTCCTCTCTGGCAGAGCATGAGACTGGGAAAAGTCCTTGGGCAGAGTAAACATTACTTATCAACAACCAAAAACATCGGTGTTATCAGCGTTGTTCCCAGGCTGAAAGTCAAAACCACAGCACTGCACCAGCCACCAAGACTGAGAAAAATGACTGCTACTGCTGAGCCCAGGACAGTATCCACCCCTTATTCCATACCATTCATGTCATGCTCAGATCCCACATTTTTCAATATGCCATCACTCCTGTCGCATATATATATATGTACATCCACACACACACAAAGAGAGAGAACTCATTCCTTAGTCGATGGACCAATCCCTGTAAAGATGCTGAGTTCATCCGGTCCATAATGTCGGGCTCCATCTCTTGTAACAGTCTTTCATAGCAGGAGAGAGAGTGTGATATAATCAGTCTTCCAGGCCTCCCCACATTTGCACTTCAGCCATCATCCTCCATACCAAAGAGGCTTTAACCGCTTGGCTTGCTTAATTGCAGCACGTTTCACAGTCGTGTATGACCTGGGCAATAGTGTCCATTGTCAAGTCCACCCCTCGATCACGAGCCCATATGCATGTTGCATTTCTGCCCTGATGGCCTGAAGTGTCATGGGCCCACCGGGCCAAAAATAATTCACCCTTATGCTGTCAATCTAAGTCCATCTGAGCCACTTCAATCTTAGCAGCTTTATCCACTTGTCGGTTGTTCTGGTGTTCCTCAGTGGCCCGACTCTTGGGTACATGAGCATCTACGTGGCGTACCTTCATTTCGTGGCTCAAGCGCTTGGCACGTGTTGTTCTTAAATCTTCAGCAACCCCACAACAGAAGGATCCTCTGAGAGACCAGGCAAGCCCTGCCTTTCCCAGTACAGGGACTACGCTGTGCACCAGACGTCTCTGCGTGGCTTACCAGCAGCCCTGGCTAAGCATACGACTTACAGCCCCCCTAAATTACAAGCATACCGTTTTCTGCAGCCAGCACAGGTTGTTGTCTGTCCCCTCAGTGAGGGGACGAGAAGTGGAGCTCCTCCAGGCAAGCGGCCTGAAGCGCCTAGGATGTCCACCCCTCACCCGATCCTGCAGCCGAGCAGAGGTCTCCTGCCTGGCTCACCAAATTGATGCAAAGGTAGACTCCACAACTCATTAAAGTTGTAAAGTAGTGCCATGGTTTAACGTCTAGCCAGACAGTTTGTTCACTCACTCCCAGTGAGTGATGCTGGGCTGGAAGCAATCAATCCCCCCCCCGGGGCTCTCCCCTTGCCTGCTCCTGGAGGGATGGGGAGGAGGATCGAAAGAGTGCAACTCCCACGGGTCGAGACAAGAACAGTCCAGCAACCAATGTACAACACAAATCACCACCGCTACCACCAACGACAACAATAAGAGAAAATAACAAGGGGAGAGAATACGACACCAACTGCCAAAAATGAGTCCCATCCTGAAGACCCAGTGTCCTTCCAGGTAACTCACAGTTACCCCCCACTCCGGGCATGACATGCTGTGGTATGGAAAACCTCTTTGGCTAGCTTGGGTCAGGTGTCCTGTCTCTGCTTCCTCCCGACTTCCCTCCTCCCTGGCAGAGCAGGAGGCTCACAAAGTCCTTGGCCAAAGCAAAACATCACTGTTATCAGCTCTGTTCCCAGGCCGAAAGTCAAAACACAGAACTGCACCAGCTACCAAGAGGGAGAAAAATGACTGCTAATGCTGAACCCGGGACTAGTAGGTATGCTTTTATTCAGCGCTGAGGCGCATGGGGGATAGTTCCTCCAAAGGCATGCGCACCTCAGGATTGTTCTCCTTCATATTTATCTGTTGCAGAACGGCTCCAAGAGCAAGGCCATGGATCCTTAGAGGCCTTGTGAGAGCAGAGCAAGGTGTAGGCCTCACAGGTAACCGGAAACCGAATGTGGGAGGAGAATGTGAAGGAAGCTGTGTAGAACTAACCAATACTGTTGTGACTAGGAGGCGTGGCTAAACACCACGTGGATATAAGCGAAGTGCGCCACAAATAAAGTAGAAGTTTGCTTATCACCCATATTGGGTTAGCGTGTATTGCTTCTCCTCGCCGCTTACAAATGCTGCCCGAACAGGGACCATGGACTACAGGGCCCCGGCTACCGGGGACCCGGAATACAGGGCCCCGGTTAGCGGGGACCCGGAATACAGGGCCCTGGTTGACGGGGACCCAGAATACAGGGCCCTGAGTATCAGGGACCCGGAAGGGCGAATGAGCGGCGGCAGCGGCCGGGGAGCGCGGGCAATGCTGCTGCAGTGGCGTGACGGACCCGGGTGCTTGGACTAACCGAAAGGAGTCCGCCGCTGAGGCGAACCAGACACTGCTGCGTCGGGAGGCCGATCCGGAGACCGAGGTTACAGGACGATCCAGAAGAAGACGATCCAGAAAAGGCCGGCCATGAAAATGGACCAAGAGGTAGCCCTGGACTTATTACAGTGCTTTTCATAAAAGCGGGGAATTGAGCCTGAGACTCTAAAGCACCTAGCAGGTCTAGTGGATGTAGGGAAGGCTAAGGGATTTTTTGTAGATCCTAATACAGCTTTTGAGCAGAGTGAGTGGTGAAAGTTTGGTGATGAACTATTTGACTCAATGCTTAATGATGATAAAACGGCAAAGAAACTCGGTAAACCACGGAGAGAAGTAATAAACTGTATAAAAAGATACAAGGCAGAAAAGAAAACTGCCGCGGTAGCAACGGAGAAACTAGGAACAGACGTCCCCGGTCGGTTGAAGCCGGGGGAAGATTACAACTCTTTTCCCCCAACTCGCGGGAGCACAGGGTTTCCCCCCCCCCCCCCTTCCTTTTCTCCCCCTTCTTCATCAGAAGGTGCCGTGGAGGAGGTGTAACCCCCTGCTCCCCCACCACCCCAGTTCTGAAAGTAGGGACTTTGAAAAGGACAGAGAAAGTATATTAGAAGGGATACACATGATAAATGTCGAGGAAGCTGAAAGGAAGAGGGTGGTGCTTCGGCGCCGGATCGATTGGGGCGTCATTTTGAAGAACGCAGTAGAAAATAGAGATTATGCGCTAGCGGGAGATTTAAAGGAACTGCGAGC
>NW_026639010.1:0-4500 GCF_028554395.1 Pezoporus wallicus | reverse complement strand
CCCAACCACCATAACCCCCCCATAACCCCGCTATAACCATAACCCCCTCAGCACCTCCAGAACCGCCCAACACCCCCATTAAATCCCCCATAAACCCCCACCCCAGCACCCCCATTACCTCCCCATAACCACCATACCCCCCCCGGCACCATTACCCCCCCATAACCATCATAAAGCCCCCAGCACCCCCATAAACCCCCCTATAACCACCATAACCCCCACCCCAGCACCCCCATTACTCCCCCATAACCCATCCAGGACCCCCAAACACCCCCATAACCCCCCCATATCCACCATAAACCCCCCAGCAGCCCCACAGCCCCCCCCAGCACCCCCATAACCCCCCATATCCACCATAAACCCCCCAGCAGCCCCACAGCCCCCCCCATACCCCCCCAGCACCCCCATAACCACCATAAACCCCCCAGCAACCCCACAGCCCCCCCCATAACCCCCCCAGCACCCCCACAACCCCCCCATATCCACCATAAACCCCCCAGCAGCCCCACAGCCCCCCCATAACCCCCCCAGCACCCCCATAATGCCCCCATATCCACCATAAACCCCCCAGCAGCCCCACAGCCCCCCCCATAACCCCCCCAGCACCCCCATAACCCCCCATATCCACCATAAACCCCCCAGCAGCCCCACAGCCCCCCCCCACCTCCCGGTCCCGATCCGGCAGGAAGCTCGTGTCCACATCCGGGTTCTTCCCCAGCTTCCTCCTCTTGGGGGGCTCCTCTGGAGCTACTGGGGGGAGGGGGGGGCAAGGTTTAAGTTACCATCGCCACCCCTCCCCCAGCCCAACCCCCCTCTCGAGGGCCTCACCCTCGGGCTCCTCCTCCTCGCCCCCCCCCCCCGCGGTGCCTTCCTCCTCCTCCTCCTCCTCCTCCTCGTCGGGCTCCTCCAGGCTGAAGCTGAGGCTGCAGATCTTGCGCTTGGCCTCCTGCTTGCGCTCGCGCTCGCGCTGCCGCTCCAGCTTCCTGCAATGGGGATGGGGATGGGGGGTTATGGGGGTGTCATCCCTGCCCCCCAACCTCACCGCTCCAGCTTCCTGCAATGGGGATGGGGATGGGGGGTTATGGGGGTGTCATCCCTGCCCCCCAACCTCACCGCTCCAGCTTCCTGCAATGGGGATGGGGATGGGGGGTTATGGGGGTGTCATCCCTGCCCCCCAACCTCACCGCTCCAGCTTCCTGCAATGGGGATGGGGATGGGGGTTATGGGGGTGTCATCCCTGCCCCCCAACCTCACCACTCCAGCTTCCTGCAATGGGGATGGGGATGGGGGGTTATGGGGGTGTCATCCCTGCCCCCCAACCTCACCGCTCCAGCTTCCTGCAATGGGGATGGGGATGGGGGGTTATGGGGGTGTCATCCCTGCCCCCCAACCTCACCGCTCCAGCTTCCTGCAATGGGGATGGGGATGGGGGTTATGGGGGTGTCATCCCTGCCCCCCAACCTCACCGCTCCAGCTTCCTGCAATGGGGATGGGGATGGGGGGTTATGGGGGTGTCATCCCTGCCCCCCAACCTCACCGCTCCAGCTTCCTGCGATGGGGATGGGGATGGGGGGTTATGGGGGTGTCATCCCTGCCCCCCAACCTCACCGCTCCAGCTTCCTGCAATGGGGATGGGGATGGGGGGGTTATGGGGCTGTCATCCCCACCCCCCCTCACCGCTGCAGCTCCCGGCTCTGCTCCCTCTTGGCCAATTGCTTCTCGCGCTCCTTGACCAGCGCCTCCTGCTTCGCCTTCATGTCATTGAGGGTCACCAGGCCTGGGGGGAACATGGGGGTCAGGGGGGGTCCAAAAGGGAGGAGGGACATATATGGGGTCAAGGGGGCGTCCAAGAGCAGGGGGGGACACATATGGGGGTCAGGGGAGGCTCTCAAGGGAGGGGTCCATTGTTGGGGGATATATGAGGGTCAAGGGGGGCTCTAAAGGGGGGTCCATTGGGGCCCCCCCCACTCACCCACGGTGCTGGACTTGAGCTCAGCCTCGACGGCGTCGTAGTGAGCCGAGAACTTCTTGTCGATGTTGGACTTCATGATGTTCTCCTGGGGGACATGGGGGTTACTAGGGTCCCTATGGGGCCTACTGGGGTTCCTAGGGGTCATTTTGGGGTCCCTATGGCTCATATTGGGGTCCTATGGGTCCTGTTGGGGCCATAAATGACATTTTGGGGGTCCCAGCGGTTATTTTGGGTCCATAAACGCCATTTTTGGGGTCCCAGCGGTTATTCTGGGTCCATAAACGCCATTTTGGGGGTCCCAGTGGTTATTTTGGGTCCATAAACGCCAGTTTTGGGGTCCCAGCGGTTATTCTGGGTCCATAAACGCCATTTTGGGGGTCCCAGTGGTTATTTTGGGTCCATAAACGCCATTTTTGGGGTCCCAGCGGTTATTTTGGGTCCATAAACGCCATTTTTGGGGTCCCAGCGGTTATTCTGGGTCCATAAACGCCATTTTGGGGGTCCCAGTGGTTATTTTGGGTCCATAAACGCCATTTTTGGGGTCCCAGCGGTTATTCTGGGTCCATAAACGCCATTTTGGGGGTCCCAGTGGTTATTTTGGGTCCATAAACGCCATTTTTGGGGTCCCAGCGGTTATTCTGGGTCCATAAACGCCATTTTGGGGGTCCCAGTGGTTATTCTGGGTCCATAAAAGCCATTTTTGGGGTCCCAGCGGTTATTCTGGGTCCATAAAAGCCATTTTTGGGGTCCCAGTGGTTATTTTGGGTCCATAAACGCCATTTTTGGGGTCCCAGCGGTTATTTTGGGTCCATAAACGCCATTTTTGGGGTCCCAGCGGTTATTTTGTGTCCATAAACGCCATTTTTGGGGTCCCAGCGGTTATTTTGGGTCCATAAAAGCCATTTTTGGGGTCCCAGCGGTTATTCTGGGTCCATAAAAGCCATGTTCGGGGTCCCAGCGGTTATTCTGGCTCCATAAAAGCCATGTTCGGGGTCCCAGCGGTTATTCTGGGTCCATAAACGCCATTTTTGGGGTCCCAGCGGTTATTCTGGGTCCATAAAAGCCATTTTTGGGGTCCCAGCGGTTATTTTGGGTCCATAAAAGCCATTTTTGGGGTCCCAGCGGTTATTCTGGGTCCATAAACGCCATTTTTGGGGTCCCAGCGGTTATTCTGGGTCCATAAAAGCCATTTTTGGGGTCCCAGCGGTTATTTTGGGTCCATAAAAGCCATTTTTGGGGTCCCAGCGGTTATTCTGGCTCCATAAAAGCCATGTTCGGGGTCCCAGCGGTTATTCTGGGTCCATAAACGCCATTTTTGGGGTCCCAGCGGTTATTCTGGGTCCATAAAAGCCATTTTTGGGGTCCCAGCGGTTATTTTGGGTCCATAAAAGCCATTTTTGGGGTCCCAGCGGTTATTCTGGCTCCATAAAAGCCATGTTCGGGGTCCCAGCGGTTATTCTGGGTCCATAAACGCCATTTTTGGCGTCCCAGTGGTTATTTTGGGTCCACAAACGCCATTTTTGGGGTCCCAGTGGTTATTTTGGGCCCATAAACGCCATTTTTGGGGTCCCAGTGGTTATTCTGGGTCCATAAACGCCATTTTTGGGGTCCCAGTGGTTATTTTGGGTCCATAAACGCCATTTTTGGGGTCCCAGCGGTTATTTGGGGTCCATAAACGCCATTTTTGGGGTCCCAGTGGTTATTCTGGGTCCATAAACGCCATTTTTTGGGGTCCCAGCGGTTATTTGGGGTCCATAAACGCCATTTTTGGGGTCCCAGTGGTTATTCTGGGTCCATAAACGCCATTTTTGGGGTCCCAGCGGTTATTCTGGGTCCATAAAAGCCATGTTCGGGGTCCCAGCGGTTATTCTGGGTCCATAAACGCCATTTTTGGGGTCCCAGCGGTTATTTGGGGTCCATAAAAGCCATTTTTGGGGTCCCAGCGGTTATTCTGGGTCCATAAACGCCATTTTTGGGGTCCCAGCGGTTATTTGGGGTCCATAAACGCCATTTTTGGGGTCCCAGTGGTTATTTTGGGTCCATAAACGCCATTTTTGGGGTCCCAGTGGTTATTCTGGGTCCATAAACGCCATTTTTGGGGTCCCAGCGGTTATTTGGGGTCCATAAACGCCATTTTTGGGGTCCCAGTGGTTATTCTGGGCCCATAAACGCCATTTCCGGGGTCCCTCCGGGGCTGCCCCCGCTCCGCCCGGCCCGGCCCGGCCGCACCTCCGCGATCCGCTGCCGCAGCTGCTCCATGTGCTCCCGCTGCCGCTCCCGCTTCTTCATGAGCTGCAGGGCCCGGCCCGCCTCGCTGGCGGCGCCCTTGTACTGGGCCATGGCGGACACCGGGCACCGGCACCGGGGGAGGCCGCGGGCGGAACCGGGCCCAGGCCCGGAGCGGCGGCTGCGAGCGGCCGCTACCACCGGAGGCACAGGCGGAAGTGAGAGGGAAACCGGAAGTGCGTCGGGGAGGGAGACGGAGCTCCGCCCCCCCAGCACGCTCCGCTCCCCAATTGGAGAACGCC
>NW_026639009.1:0-440 GCF_028554395.1 Pezoporus wallicus | reverse complement strand
CTTCTCCGCTCATTCCTCTTGGCTGTCCAGCGGCACAGTCAGTAGAGCACGAACGTCTGGCCTCTGCTCCCAGAGCCGAGGAGCCAGGAAGGAAAGCATGTGCTGGGCATCTTCAGCACACAGTCAGCTTTGCAACGGTGTCACCATCATTGCTGTCGCTCCTCGCTTTCATACTTTAAAGTCCATTTGAGTGCAACCTCTCCGAAGCTTGTTCTCGGCTGCCCAGGGGCAGAACGATTAGTGCACGAACGTCTGGCTTCTGCTCCCAGATCCGAAGAGCCAGGAGGGAAAGCATGTGCTGGGCATCTTCAGCACAATGATGGTGACCCCTTTGCAAAGCTGACTGTGTGCTGAAGAGGCCCAGCACTAGCTTTCCCTGCTGGTCCTTCTGCTGTGGGAGCAGATGCCACTGTTCATTCTGTGCTGATTGTGTTGCTGCA
>NW_026639008.1:0-448 GCF_028554395.1 Pezoporus wallicus | reverse complement strand
TCTCTGTTGGCTGCTCACCTGTCCCCAGGCAGAGTTCCATACTCTCCAGCCATCACAAAGCTGTGGCAGTCGCTGTGGAGATGCCCATTGTGAGGGGGCCCCCACAGTGAGCGTGGGCTTTTTAAGTTGCCAGAGCCCTGCAGTAACCAGTGTGGAGAAGACCCCTCCCTCGGGAGGCTGCATCTCCCGTGGCTGCCCTGCACATCCAGGTCCGTGTTCTTTGACTTTGCAATCCTGTTTTAGTGTTGGCCTCAAACACATTGTGGGTGCGTGCTGGGAAGGGAGGAGAAGCTGTCAGGAGCTGTGCTGGTGCCATCCCAGCTGTAGGAGCAGGGGATGGATGGGTGAGGAGGAGGCACTGGCCTTGTTCATGTGCTTGGAGCACAGCTCTGCCTGCAGAGGTGCTGGGGTGGAAGCCGGAGCCTTCTGTGTGCAGGAGCTGCTGGTG
>NW_026639007.1:0-448 GCF_028554395.1 Pezoporus wallicus | reverse complement strand
TTTAAGTTATTTTACGTTTCAACCCCTTGTAAGCTTTTTTTTTTTCCTTTTCTTGCTAATTTTTGCCCAATTCTTTCCTGGTTTCAGAGTTTTTCGCTCATTTCTAACCCATTTTGCCCCATTTCTATCAAATTTAAACCGCTTTTTTCCCCCGTTTGCTATGCATTCTTGTTACTTTCTTCAACGTTTTAAGCCACTTTTGGCCATTGCTAACCCTTTTTTTATTTCCATTTTCTAAGTCGTTTTAAGCATTTTTTGGTTTCTTTTCCTAACCCAAATTTCTCAATTTCTAACCATTTTTAAGTTATTTTTCCCCTTTCCTAACCCATTTTTGTCAAGTTCTAACCCCTTTTAATCCATTTTTGGCAGTTTCTATCCTATTTTTGCCACGTTTCAACCCCTTTTAAGCTTTTTTTTTTTTCATGCTAATTTTGCCCAATTCTTTCCT
>NW_026639006.1:0-436 GCF_028554395.1 Pezoporus wallicus | reverse complement strand
AGCATTTGAATGGAATCAGTGCAGAGGCTGCTCTCTGCTGCGCAGCAACACAGTCAGCACAGAATGAACAGTGGCATCTGCTCACACGGCAGAAGGAGCAGCAGGGAAAGCTAGTGCTCTGCTTCTTCAGCACACAAGCAGGTTTGCAACGGGGTCACCATCATTGCAGTCTCTCCTCGATTTCATACCTAAAAGTCCATTTGAATCCAAATTCTCAGGTGGTGTCTCTCAGCTGCCCAGCAGCACAGTGAGTACAGCACGAACGTTTGGCCTCTGCTCCCACAGCAGAACAGCCAGGATTGAAAGCTGGTGCTGGACCTGTTCAGCACACAATCACCTTTACATTGGTGCCTCCATCCTTGCTTTCACTGCTCACATTCATTCAGGAAAAGCATTTGAATGGAATCAGTCCAGAGGCTGCTCTCTGCTGCGCAGC
>NW_026639005.1:0-447 GCF_028554395.1 Pezoporus wallicus | reverse complement strand
GAGCAGGCTCTGGACTGATTCCATTCAAATGCTTTTCCTGTGTGAAAGTGAGCAGTGAAAGCAACGATGGAGGCACCAATGTAAAGGGGATTGTGTGCTGAACAGGTCCAGCACCAGCTTTCAATCCTGGCTCTTCTGCTGTGGGAGCAGAGGCCAAACGTTCGTGCTGTCCTCACTGTGCTGCTGGGCAGCTGAGAGAGACCACCTGAGAATTTGGATTCAAATGGACTTTTAGGTATGAAACCGAGGAGAGACTGCAATGATGGTGACACCGTTGCAAAGCTGCTTGTGTGCTAAAGAAGCCCAGCACTAGCTTTCCCTGCTGGTCCTTCTGCCATGGGAGCAGATGCCACTGTTCATTCTGTGCTGACTGTGTTGCTGCGCAGCAGAGAGCAGGCTCTGGACTGATTCCATTCAAATGCTTTTCCTGTATGAAAGTGAACAGTG